>NC_059086.1:37293220-37353220 GCF_020497125.1 Mauremys mutica
GGGTGGGGCTGGGTAAGATGCCACCCGCAATATTCCCAAGCACTGCCCGGCGGGCACAGTGCGTGTGTGTGTGAGAGAGAGAGATTGTGCGCTGGCAGGCACAGTGTGTGTGAGATTGTGTGCTGGTTGGGCTGGTGTGTGTGTGTGATTGTGCACTGGCAGGGCCAGTGTGTGTGTGTGATTGTGTGCTGGTAGGGCTGGTGTGTGTGTGTAATTGTGCGCTGGTAGGCACAGTGTGTGTGTGTGTGAGCTTGTGCGCTGGCAGGGCTGGTGTGTGTGTGACTGTGCGCTGGCAGGGACGATGTGTGTGTGTGTGTGTGTGTGTGTGAGAGAGAGAGAGATTGTGCGCTGGCAGGACCGGTGTGTGTGTGTGTGTGTGTGTGTGAGTGTGTGCTGGTAGGGCTGGTGTGTGTGTGTGATTGTGTGCTGGTAGGGCTGGTGTGTGTGTGTGATTGTGCGCTGGTAGGCACAGTGTGTGTGTGTGAGCTTGTGCGCTGGCAGGGCTGGTGTGTGTGTGACTGTGCGCTGGCAGGGACGATGTGTGTGTGTGTGTGTGTGTGTGAGAGAGAGATTGTGCGCTGGCAGGACCGGTGTGTGTGTGTGTGAGTGTGTGCTGGTAGGGCTGGTGTGTGTGTGTGATTGTGTGCTGGCAGGGCCGGTGTGTGTGTGATTGTGTGCTGGTAGGGCTGGTGTGTCTGTGTGATTGTGCGCTGGTAGGCACAGTGTGTGTGTGTGTGTGTGTGATTGTGGTGCGCTGGCAGGGACGGGGTGTGTGTGTGAGATTTTGCGCTGGCAGGGCTGGTGTGTGTGTGTGTGTGTGTGAGAGAGAGAGATTGTGTGCTGGCAGGGACGATGTGTGTGTGTGTGATTGTGCGCTGGCAGGCACTCTGTGTGTGTGTGTGTGTCCGCGTGCACTGCCCTGGTCTTCCGAAGCACCCTCGTCCCACTGAGCCACTGGAAGGCGTCGCAGGGACCAGGACACCAAAGGCCCCTGCACCCCACAAAGGGTTAAACGCTCCGGGTTGACCATTAACTTCTCCCAAGGGCGAGTGGGACCGAAGGTCGCTGGGGCCCAGGAGCCGCTCTGGCTTCGGGTGGGGAGGGGGGCGGCCCCGATCCTGCCGGCACAGCACCCGCGACCTGGGCCGGCCGGACAGCAGCTGGGTGGGGCGGGGGCGGGAGGGCCAGAGCGCCGGGTGTGCCTGGGGCTAGACGGATATTGGGGTAGCCGGGACCCCGTCCTGCCGGCCTGGCACTGGGACCGGTCATCCCCCCCCCCCCGCGAGCCAGCCCCACCCTGATTGTGTCGCCTGCTCTGCTCTGCTGGGACTGGCGCACAAGGGCCGTGTGTTGGGCCCCGGCGTCCCCCCCCTCCCCGAACAGTGACACCCCCCCACCCCCCCGCTCCGTGGGGCCGGCGTGACGCTCCCCATCCCCCCCCCCCCTGCTTGTCCTTGTGTCGCGGGCCAGGATGTGCGACGGGCTGGCCAGGCGGAAGGTCGGGATCGTGGGCTTTGGGCATTTGGGTACGTGGTAAACACCCCCCCCCCATTGCTTCCCGGGGGGATTGGGACTCGGCCAGGGCTGGGGGGCTGCTGCTTCCCTGGCAGGGGGCTGGACAGAGGGGGGCTGGCTCGGGGCACTGAAATGGGGGTGAGGAGGGAAAGACAGGCGGGGGGGGCGTTGTGGGCAGCACCACAGCACCTGCTGCAAGAATCCTGGGCCTGGTGGGGGGCAGCTCCCCCCCCCCCGAGGGGCCTTGTCCTGGTGTGTGTGGTGTACACCAGTTGGGTGTACGGACGTCTGGGGTTCCCGGCCACGTCAGCCAAGCCCCCTCCTCGCCCTAGGCCAGTATCTGGTGCAGAGACTCCAGGACGAGGGACCCCGGCACGGCCTGGAACTCGCCTTCGTCTGGAACCGGGACGCGGGGAAGCTGCAGGGGAAGGTGCCGGTTCCCCTCCAGCTGCAGGAGCTGGACCGGTTCCCCGAGCGGTGAGTGACCCCCCCCCCCCAGCTGCAGGGCCTGGGCCGGTTCCCCGAGCGGTGAGTGACACCCCCCCCAGCTGCAGGGCCTGGGCCGGTTCCCCGAGCAGTGAGTGACCCCCCCCCCCCCAGCTGCAGGGCCTGGGCCGGTTCCCCGAGCGGTGTGTGCCCCCCCCCCCCCCAGCTGCAGGGCCTGGGCCGGTTCCCCGAGCGGTGAGTGACCCCCCCACCCCAGCTGCAGGGCCTGGGCCGGTTCCCTGAGCAGTGAGTGACCCCCCCCCCCCCAGCTGCAGGGCCTGGGCCGGTTCCCCGAGCAGTGCGTGATCCCCCCCCCAGCTGCAGGAGCTGGGCCGGTTCCCTGAGCAGTGAGTGACCCCCCCCCCCCAGCTGCAGGGCCTGGGCCGGTTCCCCGAGCAGTGAGTGACCCCCCCCCCCCAGCTGCAGGGCCTGGGCCGGTGCCCTGAGCGGTGAGTGACCCCCCCCCCCCAGCTGCAGGGCCTGGGCCGGTTCCCCGAGCGGTGAGTGACACCCCCCCCAGCTGCAGGGCCTGGGCCGGTTCCCCGAGCGGTGAGTGCCCTCCCCCTCCCAGCTGCAGGACCTGGCCCCTGGGACCCTGTGGCTCCTGCCTGAGCCCAGCCCGGGCAGTGCCAGGGTTACTGTGCCCCCCGGTCACTGTCTCGTGTCCCTGCAGCGCGGTGGATCTGGTGGTGGAAGTGGCTCATCCCTGCGTGGTCCGGGACCACGGCGCCTCCTTCCTGTCCGGGGCAGACTTCATGGTGAGGGCTCGGCAGCGGGTACCCGGGGCGAGGTGGCATGGAGCGGGCACAGCACGGGGCCCTGCCGGGGGTGCGGGAACCCCAGGGGCCGGGCTTGGGGGCCGCCCTGGGGCTGTGAGGGTGCCATGCAGGGGATGGCTTGGGGGACGGGGTGGCAGTGGGCAGGGACGTACTCTGCGGGCAGGCGGGTGCCAAGGGGAGTGAGGGTGCCCGGGTGGGGGGCTGCGGTGTATGTGTGTGTGTGGGGGGTCCTGGCTCAGAGCCTGCAGCTTCCCCGTGACCAGGTTTCTTCCCCCCCCCCCAGGTGGGTTCCCCCACGGCGCTGGCTGACCAGGCCACGGAGATGCGGCTGCGGGAAGCTGCCCGGCGTGGGGGGCACACGCTGTACGTGCCCCGGGGGGCGCTGTGGGGCGGCGAGGACATCCAGCGGATGGATGACAGGGGCGTGCTGCAGGTGGGGGTCTCGGGCCTGCCGGGGGGGCGTGGACCCTGGTGTGGGGCGAGGGACAGTGACAAGGAGCTGCCTCTGCTCTCCTGGGGACAGACCCTGCCCCCCACCCCCAGGGCTGACTCTCCGACGTCGCTTTCCAGGGCCTGAAGGTGACCATGGTCAAGCACCCGGACAGCTTCCGGCTGGAGGGGGCGCTGAGGGAGCGGCTGGGGGCCGTGCGGGCCGTGCTGTACGAGGGGCCCGTGCGGGGCCTCTGCCCCCTGGCCCCCAACAACGTCAACACCATGGCGGCCGCTTGCATGGCCGCCCCCAGCCTGGGCTTCGACGGGGTCCAGGGGTGCCTCATTGCTGACCCCGGGTTAGTGCACCCCCACAGTGCCCTGCTCCCTGCATCCTCCCATCCCTGCACCCCCATCCCTGCTCCCTGCTCCCTGCATCCCCCATCCCTGCTCCCCCCCATCCCTCCAATCCCTGCACCCCCATCCCTGCTCCCTGCTCCCTGCATCCCCCATCCCTGCTCCTCCCCATCCCTCCAATCCCTGCACCCCCATCCCTGCTCCCTGCTCCCTGCATCCCCCACATCCCTGCACCCCCCATCCCTCCAATCCCTGCACCCCCATCCCTGCTCCCTCCAATCCCTGCACCCCCATCCCTGCTCCCCCCCATCCCTCCAATCCCTGCACCCCCATCCCTGCTCCCTGCATCCCCCACATCCCTGCTCTCTGCACCCCGCTAGTTCCCTGCACCCCCCAGCTTCCTGCTCCCTGCATCCTCCCATCCCTGCTCCCCCCATCCCTCCAATCCCTGCACCCCCATCCCTGCTCCCTCCAATCCCTGCACCCACATCCCTGCTCTCTGCACCCCGCTAGTTCCCTGCACCCCCAGCTTCCTGCTCCCTGCACCCCCATCCCTGCTCCCTGCATCCCCCAGTTCCCTGCTCCCTCCAATCCCTGCACTCCTCCCAGTTCCCTGCTCCCTGCACCCCCCCCTCCCTGCTCCCGGCACCCCCACAGTTTCCTGCTCCCTCTGATCCCTGCACCCCTCCCAATTCCCTGCTCCCTGCATCCCCCACATCCCTGCTCTCTGCATCCCCCAGTTCCCTGCTGCCTCCAATCCCTGAACCCCTCCCAGTTCCCTGCTCCCTGCACCCCCCATTCCTGCTCCCTGCAACCCCTAGTTCCCTGCTCCATGCATCCCCCCAGTTCCCTGCTCCCCTCCAGCCAGGTCAGTGCCACTCCCTGCCCTGATCCTTGCATCCCCCCCTCCATTTCTCTTTCCCCCAGCTTGGTCCCCCCCACTGACCTCCCTGCCCTCCCGTCCCCACAGCCTCCCTGACTGGCATGTGGTGGAGGTGGAGGTGACCGGCCCGTCCGGCGAGTGCAGGGACCAGGCCTTCACAGTCACCACCAGCCGCAGGAACCCGGCCTCCCCCGGAGCGGTCACCGGGGCGGCTACCTTCCCTTCTTTCTGGAGCAGCCTGCTGGGTAAGTGGGGGTGGGGGCGCTCTTGGGTGTGTATGGGGGGGGGCGGGAATCTACCTGCTGGGACAGACTGAGCCCTGGGCGACTCCTGGGGGCCACCACTGCGGTGGGGGGGGGTCCCCCAGACCTGGGGAGTGCAGCTGCCACTAGGGGCTGCAGGGACCGACTAACGCCTGAGCCAAGGTGTCTTCTGTGGGGGGGTGAGGTACCCTGGGCTGGGAGCTCTCCATGGGGTAACTGGGTTGCAGGCTGGGGGCTCTCCTGAAGAAGGTGGGGAGGGCCTGGGCCCCACAGATCAGCCCCTCTGACCTCCCCTTCTCATTTCCCCCGCAGCCTGCCAGGGCCACCGAGGGCACGTCGTTTTGTGCTGATGCTGGTTCGGGGCCGGAGGGACCCGGCTGAAGCCAGTGGGGCTGGTAGTGTGTGTTGCCGGGGAGGGGGCCCCTCTGACAAAGAGATCATTAAAGGGCAGGGTGGCAGGGAGAAATGGTGGGAAATCTTTCATACTTGGCCCCAGAGGCATGATGGAGGGTGTAGTTCTTGCTCCCAGGAGCTGAGTGGGAATCACAGGGTATGTAACCCACTCCTGCAGAGACTGATGTCGACTGTTGCTTTTGGGTTATGACGGGAACGGTACAGTAGAACCTCAGCGTTATGAACACCCGCGTGATGAACTGACTGGTCAACAACACCTAGGGTGACCAGACAGCAAGTGTGAGAAATCGGGACGGGATGGGGGATAAAAGGAGCCTATATAAGGGAGAGACCCCAAAATCTGGACTGTCCCTATAAAATCGGGACATCTGGTCACCCTAACCACACCCCGTCCTTGGGAACCGGACCTACGCAGTCATGCAACAGCCGCAGAGACAAACCGACAAAGCCAGTACAGTCCTGTGTTCAATGTAAACGACTACAACGACTAAAGGGAAAGTTTAAAAAAAGAGAAAGATTTGACGAGGCGAGGAAACTGTTTCTGGGCTTGTTTCATTTCAGTTAACAGGGTTAAAAGCAGCCTGTTTCTTCTTCTTCTGCAGAGGAAAGTTTCAAAGCACTAGGAGGTCAATGGTCAGTTGTAAACTTTGGCAAGAAGGACCCTGTTCAGAGTTACGGCCATTTCAGAGTTACAATCCACCTCTGTTCCCGGGGCGTGCGTCCCTGCGAGGTTCTCCTGTAGTTCACTGTAGACTGGTGCATGGGGTGGAGGGGGGGACGGAACGGGACGGGACGACACATGTAGCGTGTTTGCAGCTGGGAGCCCTCGTTCGTAGGTTCCTGTTGCATGCTGGGAGATAAAGTTCACTGCGTTCTGCTGTAAGCTTTCCATGCGTGGGGCCTGGTGCATGCTGGGAGCTGTACCCATTGTGAGCAGGAGCGATGGAAACTCCCTAAAAGTGGGGGGCCCACCAGCACCTGAACCGTGCCCCCCCCCGTGTCCCCTTCCCCCAAGGCGCCGCACCGACATCTCCCATCCCCCCAAGACCCCGTTCCCCCATCCTCACGCTGCCCCTTCCCCCAAGACTCTGCCCCCACCTGCTCCTCTCCGCCCTCCCCCCTGTGCCGCTCGCCCTTTATGGACAGTAAAAAACGGGAGGGCAAAGCCGCGGCCCCCTGGCTGCCCCGTTCCGCCGCCCGATTGTGGGTAATGGGACGGACGGGCCAAGGCCTGGCCAAAATAGAGCGACCAGCTAGAAAGTGTGAAAATTCGGGACAGGGGGTGGGGGGTGGTAAGGGCCCATATATGAAAAAGCCCCAAATATCGGGCCTGTCCCTATAAAATCGGGGACATCTGGTCCCCCTAGGCCCTAAGGAAAGGGGGAGGGCCCCCAAAGCGCGGAACCAGCCCCGCTTCATGCTGGGGGGCAGCAAACACAGGAACTAGAGAATGACACGGCACGAGACTGGGGGTCAGAGGGCCCAGCGGGGGGGCACAGAGCAGCGACCCCCGACTCGGAGGAGCCAGAGGGGAAACGCGGCCTGGAGACGGGCGCAGCGAGGCACCGAAAACAGATCCCCGCCCCCCACTCCTGGCCTGGCGGGGCTGGGAACGGGGGGGCCCCAGGCCGGAGGAAAGGGGGGGCCGGGGACCTGTCGTGCCAGGCACAGGCCGGGTCACTGAGGTCAGTGGTGCATGCTGGGAACGGTCATTTTTTTGCGGGGGACCCTCAGACTGTAACCGTAGCTGTCACTCATAGCACAGTGCATGCTGGGAGCTGTGGGCCATGGGGCTCGGTGCATGCTGGGAGTTGTAGTTTGTGTTGGCGCGGTGCATGCCGGGAGATGGGCTGTTCTGGCCCTGGGGCATGCTGGGAGTTGTAGTTCGGCGAGGCAGGATGGGAGCTGTGATGCTCTGGTCCCGGTGCATGCTGGGAGCGTGCTGATTTGCCCCTATGCATGCTGGGAGCTATTGGGGGTGTGTGGCCTGGTCCCGGTGCATGCCGGGAGCTGTAGTTCGTGTTGGCGCAAGGCATGTCGGGAGCCGTTCTGCCTTGACCCCATTGCATGCTGGGAGGTATAGTTCGCGTTGGCGCAAGGCATGCCGGGAGCTGGGCTGCCTTGGCCCCGCTGCATGCCGGGAGCGGTGGTGCGCGGTGCATGCTGGGAGCTGGACTGCCCTGCCCTGGCCCCGGTGCATACCGGGAGCTGCGGTGCATGCCGGGAGCTGTGGTCCCCGTGCCCCACAGCTGGATCCGGTCTCAGGTTCCCCGGCCCGGGGGATGACGGGCCCCCCCGGCTGCAGCAGGAGCCCCAGGGTGGGTCCGGGGGGGGGGCGGCCCCATGCAGGGGGGAGGGGGCTGCCCTGGCGGGGGGGGGTCCAGGCACGTGCTGCCCCCCCCACCCGAGGGGGGCCCGGGGGCTGCGCCGCTGCCCTGGCGGGGGGGGGGTCCCTGGGGCGGGGGGGGACCCTTGGCCATGGGGGCGTCGCGGCCCCCCCGGGTCTAGCCCCGCCTCTCTCGCTCTCTCCGCTGCAGGCAGCCGGGCTCGGGGCCGCGCCGTGAGGCCGCCCCCCCCCACCAGGCTGGGGGGCGCGATGTCCGGGGGGCCGGAGCCGGGCGGGGGGCCGGGCGTGTACCACGAGCGCCAGCGCCTGGAGCTCTGCGCCGTCCACGCCCTGAACAACGTCCTGCAGGAGCGACGCTTCACCCAGGAGGCGGCCGACGAGATCTGCAAGAGGTAGGGGGCAGGCGGACCCCCCCCCCCCCGCAACGGACCCCCCACCTCGCCTGCCTCCTGCCTCCTCACGTCTCCCCCCGTGTTAGCCCCACCTGGCACCCCACACTCCCCCCCACCCCCCTCCGCGCCGGGCGCTCCCACCCCACCCTCTCCCTCCGCACCGGGGGCTCCTGGCCCCGAACCCACCCCGGGTCACTCACTGGGACCCGTCTCTCCCCTCCAGGCTGGCGCCGGACGCCCGGCTGAATCCGCATCGCAGCGTCCTGGGCACGGGCAACTACGACGTCAATGTGATCATGGCGGCCCTGCAGAGCCTGGACTTCGCGGCCATCTGGTGGGACAAGCGCCGGTGAGAGAGAGGGAGGCGGCGGGGCTGCGGCGGCAGCGGGCAGGCTGGGGCAGACCCCACCTTGGCTCCAGCTGGCGCTGAGAGTAGGGTGACCAGATGGCAAGTGTGAAATATTGGGACAGGGAGTGGGGGGGTAATAGGCACCTATATAAGACAAAGTGCCCCAAAATCAGGACTGTCCCTATAACATTGGGACATCTGGTCACCCTAGTTGAGAGGCCAATGTCTGCCCTCAGGAAAGAGATCTTGGAGTCATCGTGGATAGTTCTCTGAAGACGTCCACGCAGTGTGCACAGGCAGCCAAAAAAGCAAACAGGATGTTAGGAATCATTAAAAAAGGGATAGAGAATAAGACGGAGAATATCTCATTGCCCTTATATAAATCCATGGTACGCCCACATCTCGAATACTGTGTACAGATGTGGTCTCCTCATCTCAAAAAAAGATCTACTGGCACTAGAAAAGGTTCAGAAAAGGGCAACTAAAATGATTCGGGGTTTGGAGAGGGTCCCGTATGAGGAGAGATGAAAGAGGCTGGGACTCTTCAGCTTGGAAAAGAGGAGCCGAAGGGGGGATATGACAGAGGTCTATAAAATCATGAGTGATGTGGAGACAGTGGAGAAGGAAAAGTTATTTACTGGTTCCCATAATACAAGAACTAGGGGCCACCCAATGAAATGAACGAGCAGCAGGTTTAAAACAAATCAAAGGAAGTTCTTCTTCGCACAGCGCACAGGCAGCCTGTGGAACTCCCTGCCTGAGGAGGTTGTGAAGGCCGGGACTAGAACAGGGTTTAAAAGAGAACTGGATAAATTCACAGAGGTTAAGTCCATCAATGGCTATTAGCCAGGCTGGGTAAGGAATGGTGTCCCCAGCCTCTGTCTGTCAGAGGGTGGAGATGGATGGCAGGAGAGAGATCACTTGATCATTACCTGTTAGGTTCACTGCCTCTGGGGCACCTGGCATTGGCCACAGCCCAGTGTCCTGTCATTGGCAGACAGGACACTGGGCTGGAAGGACCTTTGTTCTGATGCAATATGGCCGTTCTTATGTTCTCATGCCCTGAAATACCCTGGGCCTGGAGGATGCTCCCTGCCGCCCCGGTGCCTCTCCTTGTCTGTCTGCCTTCCCCTCCCCGCTGCGTATCCACCCATCGTCTCCCCCTCTGGCTGTTTCTCTGGAGCCACCCCTCCAGCCCGTCGGTCTCGGTGTAACCCCTGGTTCTGCCTCCCCGCCGGCAGGCCCCTGGAGCAGCTGGCGCTGAGCCGGGTGCACGGCTTCATCGTGAACGTGCCCTCCAACGTGTCCCTGGGCTTCGTGTCGCTGCCTGTGCGGCGTAAGCACTGGATCGCCGTGCGCCAGGTCGGGGGCACCTACTACAACCTGGACTCCAAGCTGAAGGCCCCGGCCTGCGTCGGCGGAGAGGGGGAGCTCAGGTGTGGGGGACGGGCAGGGGGTGGGGAGGGGCGCCCGGGTGGGGGAGAGGTTGGGGGTGAGTGACCAGTTTAACGCTGTTGCGAGAAAACCAAACCTCCTCCTGGGCTGTATCAGCAGGAGCGTTGTAAGCCAGACACAAGGAGTGATTCTTCCGCTCTGCTCCGCCCTGATCCGGTCTCAGCTGGAGGACGGGGTCCTGTTCTGGGTGCAGGAGAGAGGGGGACAGAATGGAGAAAGGCCAGAGAAGAGCAGCAAACACCACGAAAAGTCTAGAAAACAGGAGCTGTGGGGGGAGATTGAAACAAGGGGGTTTGTGGAGTCTGGAGAAGAGACGCTGGATGGGGAGAACAATTTGCAAGTACAGGAAAAGGTGTTACAAGAAGGAGGGAGAAAAACTTCTTAACCTCTGAGGATCCGACAAGAAGCAACGGGCTTAAACTGCAGCCAGGGCGGTTTAGGTTGGGACATTAGGAAAAACGTCCTGTCAGGCTGGTTAAGCGCTGGAATAAATTACCGAGGGAGGTGGTGGAATCTCCATCATTGGGGATTAAGAGCAGGTTGGACAAACCCCTGTCAGGGACGGTCTAGATAATATTTAGTCCTGCTGTGAGTGCAGGGGACTGGACTGGAGCCCTCGCGAGGTCCCTTCCAGCCCTATGGTGCTATGTGGGGGGAAGAGGGGATGGGGGACAAGCAGGGGCAGGGCTCGGAGAGCTGGTATATCGGGGGCAGTGAGTGGGTGTGTGGAGAGCTCAGGTCTGGGACATGGGCAGGGGTGGCCGGAGTACAGAGGGCAGAGCTGAGGTGCAGGGGATTGGAGGGGGGTTGTACAGGGGCTGGGCCGGAGGGGTGTATGGACCAGGGGGCCGGAGGGGTGTATGGACCAGGGGGCCCGAGGGGTGTATGGACCAGGGGGCTGTGCAGGGCAGGAGCGCGGCGAGATGTGTAAGACAGGGGTGCAAAGCAGGGGCTGCTCTGACCCCCCCCCATCTCCTTGCCCCTCCCCGCAGGGCTTTCCTGCAGGATTTCCTGTCCCAGGGTCCCTGCGAAGTGCTGCTGGTCGTGTCCCGGGCCGTGGAGGAATCCGGCGGCTGGTTGAACCCAGAGTGATGCCGCAGATACCAAAGATCCTGACTGTTCGTAGCAGCCTCGCCGGGGGGGCAGGACCCACACGCTGAATCTGGCTTAGTCACCGCCCCCCCCTGGTGCTGGCATCAGATACCCCATCCCGTCTGCCCTGAGGAGTGCGCGGCTCCGGGCATGCTGCTCTCACTCCACTGGGGGGGCCCTTCACCCCACGGCCCCTGGAGCCAGAGGCGGCACCGGGGGGCCACAGGGGAACCTGGCTTAGGGTGCCCGGCCCCATCTCCCTGCTGGGCATCTGGCTCAGCTGCAAGTGCTTGCGAAGTTTATGATAAAGGACACTACGCTAACTCTGCCTTGGAGTGATTGCCTGGGGAGGGGCCGGGTTTCTTTGGGGGGAGGGACCTGAGGGCAGCGTGGGAGGTGGGAACAGGGGCTGGAGGTTTGGGGGGCACCCAGCTGAGACTTTAGGATGCCTGGGTTCTGTTCGGCTCCCCGCACACACCCGCTTCCAGCCCCGGGGAAGGGTCCCAGCTCCCTGCCCCCTCCTTTACTCAGTGGAGCCGGGGGGGGGGGGGGGGAGATGGTGCCTGCGTTGCAGGGTGGACCCTCTTGGCGATTGTGCTTTCACCACTGGGGAGGTGTCTTTGTGTGGGGGCGGAATTGGTGCTGGGCTCCATCGGGGGCTGGGGCATTATCTTGGCTGCAGGGCTTCATTTGTAATGGAAGCGGTTCCGGAGCTCGAGCTAATTTTTTTTTTTTACTTTCATAACTCCCATGCTCAGGCCGGCGGTGCCGGGGGGCTCGGAACAGCCGGGCCCGGAGGCGCTGGGGGGCTCGGAACGGCCGGGCCCGGAGGCGCCGGGGGGCTCGGAACGGCTGGGCCCGGAGGTGCCGCGGCTCAGCCCTGGCACAGATTAAGCGCCGCGTAGCTGCCTATGTGGTCTGTGGGTGCTTCGTGCCTGGGCTGGGGGGTTACATGACCGGGTGGTGTGGGCACTGGCTGGGCATTGGGGGATAGGGGCACGCACGCTGGAGACAGGTTTTCGTGGGTGCGGCGAGCGCCTGGCTGGGGGCGGAAGGTGCGTGTTGGGGGCCGGGTGCGGGGGGCCGGGTGCGTGTGCCAGGCACGTGGCGGCGTGTGCCCGGTCCTCGTCTCACCTCTCCGCGCACGCAGGTGCTTGGGAACAGACGGGAGCGGGAGCCACTTTTGGGGTCAGCCCGGCCCTGTCTCCGAGGAGGGCTCTGCTCAGCTGGGGAGGAGGGGCCCGGCCCGCCCCCCCCCCGCACCTGTGGCAGCGTCACCAAGTCCCAGCAGCTGTCGGTGTCTCTCAGTGGCACTGTCCCAGCTGCCACTCAGGCCCCGGCTCCCTCCCCTCCGCCGAGTGCCCGACGCGCAGCTCGGGGCGGAGAGACGGACCCCGCGTAGCTGCGGGACCCTGTGTGGGGCCGGGGCCTAGGAGCCATGCTGTCCCCTCCGGCCGTGGTGCTCCACCCGTACAGCCTGCCCGTGTACCCGCCGGTGCCCCAGTGCTACCCGGGCCTGGTTCAGGTACACGCGTCCCCTGTGTGTGTGTGTGTGTGTGTGTGTGTGTGTGTGTCTGTGCCCCCCTGCGGTGACCGGCCGGGCCTGGGAGCCAGGAGCCCCTGTAACACCTCGGGCCTGTCAGCGCCGCGGGGAGATAACCCCTTGCTCCCTGGATTCCTCGTCTGCTTTCGGGGGGCCCCCGTCTCCCGGGAGGTCAGATAGCGGAGACGGGCGGCCATGTATGGGAAGCGCTATTTGCAGCTCTCGGGGAAGGCTGGAGAGGCCGGGGGCCCAGTGAATTCAGCTTCTCCGGGTCTGAGAGTTACCCCAGGGGCGGCCGGATTCGCGTCTTCTGCCCTTACCCTGGGGGGTTTGACCTTAGAGCGGATGGGTGCTCGCCCACCTCTGCAGCGGGGGGGGGCCCTTGCTGGTCTGTGCTCCCCCCGGCCTGGTGAGCCCCGATGTAAGTTGTGTCCAAGGGTCCCAGCCCACGCCACCCCCTGCCTCTCACCACCGTGCCGCTGTGCCTCGGGGCTGCATGGTGGGGACCGGATGAAGGGGCCCCAGGCCAGCGCCCGTTGGATCGGGGACCTGTCTGGCCCCACACCAGCTCCCTACAAAGGAAGGGGCCAGAAACCCACAGCTGGGGGGCGGTGGGGGAGATAACCAGCCTCCTTCATGTCAGGGTTTGCCCCCAAAGCAGCAGGAAGCAGGGGCGCCGTCCTTTCTGCTTTCAGCCAGCCCGTGCCAAACTTGGCCTCTCAGCGAGATCATGTAGCAGGGAGTTCCCCTGGCCAAGCATTTTGCTCAGGTCCGGTCTGAATCTGCGGCCGTGGCGTTTTGCCAACTTGCCCCCTGGATGTGGCTTCACACGACGGGGCAGGTAGTGGCACCCCCCCGCCCTCCCAATCCCTGTCCCCTCGCTGCACCCGTCTCCCCCCGCGGGCGCCTCTCCTGAGACCCGTCGCCGACCCCTGCCCCTCGGCCGTGGCAGCTCCGGTTTGGAGCCTGTCCTATGTGGGAGGGGGGCGTTGTCAAGTGCAACAGGAAGGGGGGACCCAGCCCCTCGGGCTTGGGGGGAGGTGCAGCCCTGCCCCCACCCCGGGTTAGAGACACCCCGGGGGGGGGCGTGATGGGGGTTTGAGGCGCCCGTGTCCCACCCCCCGTCTCTCCCCCTCCTCCATGGGTCCGGAAGGCAGAGGGGCAGGACCCACGGGCCTTTGTCTCCCCCCATCTCCCCTCGCTGCCCCCCCCCATGCCTTGAGTGATTGGGGAGGGTGTTGCTATTTATATCCAGCCAGATGCCTTGATAGCGGCTTCGAAAAGCAGCTGTGGGGGCAGGGGGAGCTGGGGGGGGGGCTGGGAGGTCTTATCTATGTGTGAGAGGCTGGGCCCCACATGGGGGTGGGGTTGGCAGACTAAGCCTGGAGCAGCAAGTTCCCCCCCCCCCTTCACTTTTTATTATAAGAACCTGCCTGGTTTAGGATTGTGGGGGGGGGTTTGGGGTGGGGGGGATATTCCTGCTCAGGGCCCTCACGGGGCCAGCACCGGCTCTGATTATATTCCCTCTGCTCCCAGCGTTCGGGGCGACCCACCTGCAATGACACCCCCCCCCATCAGAGCTCGGCGTCAGGCCCCAGCCACTTCTCGGGGACCCCCTGCTGCCCCCTCCCCCCGCAAGGAGGCCCCCCAGGGGCTGTCGTCGACCCCAAAACCGTCCCGCTGCCGCTCGCCCCGTCCGCCTGACGGCGGCTGGCTTGGGCCGAACGGTGGCGAAGGGCGGGGAGGCGGCGACGGTCGGCCCGGGACTGGGGAGACGCCCGCTGGCGCCGCGTAAAGCCGGGGTGGCCCCACCTCCCGCCCTCCGAGCCGCCTACGCCGCCCTTCGGCCGCTTCAAAATCAGGCCTGCTGGAGCTCGGGGCTTTTCCCCATGGGAGGCCCCCGCCGGGGCTGAGAGGAAGGGGATCACGAGGCTGAACCCCCCCAGCTCCCTCTCCCCGCTGGACAGAAGCCCCCAGCCCCCCCACCCTGCCGCAGGGCAGAAACCCCAAGGCAGCGAATGGGCAGGGGCCCGGGGAGGGGGCGCTCCATGGGCTTGCGGCTTGCGCCCTGCGGATTTGGCCACCCCTGATTTAAACCCTCGACTCCGCCGTGACACCAGCTGATTTTCTGGCTCACGGGGCGTTTTCCTGCCGCGATATTGCGCAAACCCGCGAGCGCCCCACTCTGAACTCCAGGAGACGCGGAGTCGTAACGCCACGGCCGGAGAAAGCGAGCGCAGCGCAGAGCCGGCGAAGGGGGCGCAGGGCTGCGGCCCGAGCCTGGGGCTGCAGCAGCTGCAGTGGGGTGAAGGAAGCGAGGGGCTGAGCGGTGCTGGGGGCCGAAGCCCCCTTACCCTGCTCGACGGGGACCTCAGCGCCAGGGCTGGTCCTGTCCAGCGCCAGGGGTTGTTAAAACGGAAATGAATCCCCCAGGCCCAGCGGGGCAAAGGCCGGGCACAGACCAGGCCCAACCCGGGAGAGGTTCAGCTCCCAAAGGGGTGGCTGGGGGGAGGCCGGGGTGGACGGGGGCAGGGAGAGAGGGTCTATGGGGGGGTCAGTGGGTGGGTGGGGCTGGAAGAATTCTTGTGTAAGTGGATGGAGGAGGGGTGAGTGGGGTGGGGTGCAGGCAGGAGGGAGGGACGGGGAGGGGGTGCAGCAGGGAGGGGTGTGTAGGGAGATGGAGAGGGGTGCGGAGGGAGGGGTGCAGAGGGGGGGTGGGGATGGAGGGGGTGAATGGAGGGGTGCAGGCAGGAGGGGTGCAGAGGGAGGGGTGCAGAGGGGGGGAGGGAGGGGGTGAATGGAGGGGGTGCAGGCAGGAGGGGGGAGTGGAGGGGTGCAGAGAGGGGGTGGGGATCTAGGGGGTGAATGGAGGTGGTGCAGGCAGGAGGGGTGAATGGAGGGGGTGCAGGCAGGAGGGGTGCAGAGGGAGGGGTGCAGAGGGGGGGTGGGGATGGAGGGGGTGAGTGGAGGGGGTGCAGGCAGGAGGGGTGCAGAGGGAGGGGTGCAGAGGGGGGTGGGGATGGAGGGGGTGCAGGCAGGAGGGGTGCAGAGGGAGGGGTGCAGAGGGGGGGTGGGGATGGAGGGGGTGAATGGAGGGGGTGCAGGCAGGAGGGGTGCAGAGGGAGGGGTGCAGAGGGGGGGTGGGGATGGAGGGGGTGAGGGCAGGGGGTGCAGGCAGGAGGGGTGCGGAGGGAGGGGTGCAGAGGGGGGGTGCAGAGGGGGGGTGGGGATGGAGGGGGTGCAGGCAGGAGGGGTGCGTGGAGGGGTGCAGAGGGGGGGTGGGGATGGAGGGGGTGAATGGAGGGGTGCAGGCAGGAGGGGTGCAGAGGGCGGGGTGCAGAGGGGGGTGGGGATGGAGGGGGTGAATGGAGGGGTGCAGGCAGGAGGGGTGCAGAGGGGGGGTGCAGAGGGGGGGTGGGGATGGAGGGGGTGCAGGCAGGAGGGGTGAGTGGAGGGGTGCGGAGGGGGGGTGGGGATGGAGGGGGTGAATGGAGGGGTGCAGAGGGAGGGGTGCAGAGGGGGGTGGGGATGGAGGGGGTGAGTGGAAGGGGTGCAGGCAGGAGGGGTGCAGAGGGAGGGGTGCAGAGGGGGGTGGGGATGGAGGGGGTGAATGGAGGGGGTGCAGGCAGGAGGGGTGCAGAGGGAGGGGTGCAGAGGGGGGGTGGGGATGGAGGGGGTGAACGGAGGGGGTGCAGGCAGGAGGGGTGCAGAGGGGGCGTGGGGATGGAGGGGGTGAATGGAGGGGGTGCAGGCAGGAGGGGTGCAGGCAGGAGGGGTGCAGAGGGGGGGTGCAGGAGGGCGATGTGGGGACCCCTCACTTCCCGCCCACCCTGCGGGGAGCAGGGTGCCGGGTTTGCCCCATGCCTGGGGCGGGGGATGGGGGTCTGCGAGGGGCTCGGGGGGGGCAGGTTCTCCCTGGCCTGGGCGGGGGGCGGGGGGCGCAGACCCTGCAGCTGTCGGGCTGCTCCCTGGGAGGGTTAGAAAATCCTCAAACAGCTGAAAAAGGCGACAGCCCAAATAGGGCCTGGGGGGCGGGGGGAGGGTTGATAAGGGGCGGCCAATGGGACGCCCCCCCCTCACCCCGTCCCACTCCCCATTGGCTGCTGCTAGGATGCAGGACCCCCCGCCCCCGCTGGTCTTATAGCCCCTGGGCCGGGGGCCAAAGGCAGCATCCCCCCAGCCAGGCCGGGCGCCCCAGGCAGCTGCTGGGATGGGGCTGGTGCTCAGTGTAGGTGGGTGGGTTTCCGTGTGACAGCGAGCGGGGGGGGGGCTGGGAGCCCGGACTCCTGGGTTCTCTCCTTGGCTCTGGGAGGGGAGGGGGGATCTGGTGGGTTAGAGCAGGGGTGGCTGGGAGCCAGGACTCCTGGGTTCTCTCCCTGGCTCTGGGAGGGGAGTGGGGTCTAGTGGTTAGAGCAGGGGGGGCTGGGAGCCAGGACTCCTGGGTTCTCTCCCCGGCTCTGGGCAGGGAGTGAGTTTTGGTGGTTAGAAGCGGGGAGGGGGGGAGCCAGGACTCGGGTTCTCTCCCTGGCTCTGGGAGGGGAGTGGGGTCTAGTGGTTAGAGCGCGGTAGGGGGCTGGGAGACAGGACTCCTGGGTTCTCTCCTGGCTCTGGGAGGGGGGGTCTGGTGGGTTAGAGCCGGGGTGGCTGGGAGCCAGGATTCCTGGGTTCTCTTCCTGGCTCTGGGAGGGAAGTGGGGGCTGGTGGTAAGAGTGGGGTGGGGGGTCTCGAAGCCCGGACTCCTGGGTTCTCTGCCCAGCTCGGGGAGGGGAGAGGGGTCTGGTGGGTTAGAGCAGTGGGGGCTGGGAGCCGGACTCCTGGGTTCTATTCTGGGCTAGATGTCGTGTGTTACTCCGGGCAGGGGGCCCCTTTCCCCGGCGCTGAGTGGGGACGGGGGAGGGCCTGGCTCCCGCTCCCCGTCTCACGTCTCCTCTTCTTTCCCCGGCAGGGTAGCCAGGATGCCGCTGCCCCCGCCGACCCCATGACTCAGACGTACCCGGCTCCGTACCCCCCGGCCCCGGCCCGGCTGCCCCCACCCTTCCGCCCGCCCGGCGCCCTGCAGGACTACCCGCCGCAGACCCCCGCCGAGCACGGGCTGTGCCTCTACCCGGCTGGCCAGCCCCCCCCGGAGCACGCCGCCCCGCCGGAGCCCCTGGTGCCAGCCCTGCCTCCGCCCCCCGCGGTGAGTGCCTGGCCCCCTTCGCCCGGGAGACGCCCTCCTGCCCCTTCCTCCTGCTGCGTGTCTCGGGGGCCCCCCAACCCCCCTCCCCCGGGAATCCGTCCCGCCCCGCTGCCAAGTGGGCAGAGATGTTGGCATTGGGGCCTTTGTAGCCAGAGGTGGACCCCACAGGGGGTGGATCGGGGGCATGGTTTGGGTGCAGTGCGCTGTGGCTGTTCTCTGCCCCCATAGGGCCCATAGGGGGCGGCTCGGGGCGCACTGCGCTGTGGCTGTTCTCTGCCCCCCAGGGGCCATAGGGGGCGGATCGGGGCGCCCTGCGCTGTGGCTGTTCTCTGCCCCCCAGGGCCCATAGGGGGCGGATCGGGGCGCACTGCGCTGTGGCTGTTCTCTGCCCCCCAGGGCCCATAGGGGGCGGATCGGGGCGCCCTGCGCTGTGGCTGTTCTCTGCCCCCCAGGGCCCATAGGGGGCGGATCGGGGCGCACTGCGCTGTGACTGTTCTCTGCCCCCCAGGGCCCATAGGGGGCGGATCGGGGCGCCCTGCGCTGTGGCTGTTCTCTGCCCCCCAGGGCCCATAGGGGGCGGATCGGGGCGCCCTGCGCTGTGGCTGTTCTCTGCCCCCCAGGGCCCATAGGGGGCGGATCGGGGCGCCCTGCGCTGTGGCTGTTCTCTGCCCCCCAGGGCCCATAGGGGGCGGATCGGGGCGCACTGCGCTGTGGCTGTTCTCTGCCCCCCAGGGCCCATAGGGGGCGGATCGGGGCGCACGGCGCTGTGGCTGTTCTCTGCCCCCCAGGGCCCATAGGGGGCGGATCGGGGCGCACGGCGCTGTGGCTGTTCTCTGCCCCCCAGGGCCCATAGGGGGCGGATCGGGGCGCACTGCGCTGTGGCTGTTCTCTGCCCCCCAGGGCCCATAGGGGGCGGATCGGGGCGCCCTGCGCTGTGTCTAGGGAGGGGGGGGATCTCCCCAGCGCGGGGTGGTGAGGCCCGTGGGTGTTTGGATCCTAACCCTCCCCCACCTTCCCCTCGATCCCAAGCTCCCCCCCTCGTGCCTTGACCCTCGGCTGCCCAGATCTGTGTGTTGGGGGGGGGGAAGTGGGGGCACACGTAACCCACACGCGGGGCCCCGAGACCTGAGAGAGAAAATGCGTCTGCCCCACAGACTCCGCTAACAGCCGGTCGCTGTGAGGGCTCCCGGAGGGCCCAGGTTCGGTGTGACCCAGGCCCCTGTTGGGGGGGAGGACTGGACACCCCCTCACGCCCGGTGCTGGGGGTTACGGTGACCCCCCCCCCCGTCTCGGGGCAGCTGGGCGTCCCCGTCCCTGGGCTCTGGAGCTCTCTGCCCATATCGGGTCATGGCGTCGCCTGCCCCCTCGGGATCGGATTCCTCCCTCCCCCCCCAACGCCGGCAGCTGTTTATCTCCGCATGGAACAAATGGTGCATTCCTGCCCCCCCCCGCCCCCCTGCACCCAGCCACAAATGCACAAACAGCTCCGGGAAGAACACGGTGTCCCCTGAACCCCTGGGAAACAGGGGCCACGGCCCCCCACCCCGCTGGGGGACCCCAGTGAGACACTTCCCTGCCCCAGGGAGCCCCCCGAGAATCTGCCCCCCAGCACCGCTGTCGTCTGGGCTGCTCATCAATCCAGATCAGGCCCCTGCTGCTTGGGGTCCCCAGATGGGTGGCTGCCCCTGGCCACCCCCCAATCCTGGGGATGCCGGTGCGGGGCTGGAGCCCTGAGGTGGGTGCTCAGAACTAGCCCCCCCTCTTCAACCAGGGGCTTTTGCACTGGTTACCCTCCCCAACCTGCCCCTACGCCCAGAATGGGATGGCACAGAGCCCCCCCCCCCCAGATTTCAGATCCCTTTGTGCCCTAGAAAAAGCCCCCCACCCCCATCTGCTCTGCTCAGTGGCAACCTACCCTGTGCCCCCCCGTGAACCCGTTGTGCTGCCCTTTGCAAGATGAGAGTCTTCCAGCCCGGGGGTGAGAGCGATGCCGAGCAACCAGGGACGGTAAATGACGCAGCGGCCAGCAGCGCGGTACCGGTACCCCAGGAAAGGGCTGGGGGGGTGGGGGCAGGAGAGCTGCATGCCGGAGATGGGGGTTGGACAGCTGCCCCCAGGCTGGTGTTTGTGGAGCGGGATTTCAGGAGGTCCGGCCTGAGTCTGGGAGGAGTTTGGGGGCAGCAGATTGTGAAGGGACCTTTGTAGAAGTGTGTGTGTGAGTGTGTGTGTGGGGGGGGGCGGAGGGGGGCAAGCCAAGGTCAAAGTGGCCCCTCCCTCTGCCAGCTGCTCTCTTCTGGCGCCGCAGCATCCCCTGGTGGGCGAAAGGTGTCACTGCGGCGCTTCCCCAGCCCAACCGATTATTCTGCGGGAGGGGAAGAAAAATCTGCGGGGGACATGAATTCTGCTCTTGTGTCTTGTGCTAAAAACGGGGAGGGGCACGGCCCTGTGGTCCCCCTCTGCGCCCCCCGGTGCTGGTAGTTGAGGCCCAGCTTGTCAGTGAGGGAGGCTGCATTTCCGGATGCCCTGCAAGGCGCTTCCGTCACCCAGACGGGGCCTGCTTTGGGGTTCGGTGAGAACAAACTGCAGGCTCAGGCCGGGGATCCCCAAGGGGCTCTGTGTTTGCAGCGCCTCGTGGAGCCAGCAGGGGGTGCTGTGCCCCACCCCCCACAGGCAGATGCTTTTGCGCCCTTGCCAGGCTGGGATGGTTGGTTTAGACCTGTGACATCAGCATTTCAGCCCCCCCCCCGTCCAAAATCCACAATGCGGCCCCCGAAATCGTGAGGTGAGCGAAACATCCCACTGCGGGTTCTGCGCACTCGGCCTCACGTCCCGTTTCCCACCTCAGCCAGGTGGGCGAGAAGCATCCAGGTTTTGGGGGTTGTGTGTGTTTTTTTTTTTTGGATTGTCAATGCTAGGTGAGATCGTCTCATAATCCCGTGACTCTGAGAGCTGGGGATTGAAGCGAATGACCAAACCGCGGGAGGGTTTGCAACAATGCGCTCGAATCCTCTAGGGACTCCAACCAGACTCGGCCTGGGGGCTTCAGCGCCGAGGTGCGGGGTGACTAGGCAGGGGACATGTACGCGAGAAACTTCAGCCGACCGAGGTTCCTGCCTCCCTCCTGGGAGCCTCCCAGCAGCTGGGAGTGGGGAGCCCCCGGGGTGGTGGTATATTGGTGTAACAGGGAATGTACATTGGTGGGACCAGGGGTGCTGGAAGCGGGGGGCCGGGAGGGGGGGCCATGGCCCGTCCACTTTTCACCAGGGCGGACCCCACCTCTTTCTCCACCTCTCCCCGCCCCAGGCCCCAGCCCCCGGCATGGAGCCTGGGCAGTTATGGGACCACGCGGACCCTCCCCCCGCCCATGGTGCAGGGGGGCTGAGAGCCCCCGACCTGGGGCTCCACCCGCCGGGCTCCCCGCCCGGCGCAGGGCAGGTGGAGGGTCTGCGACGCTAGGCCGGTTCCCCACTGCTCCCCGCCTGGCTCCTATCAAGGCTGGAGCGTGGACATTGCCGTAACTCTGCAGCTGAGCGTCCCCCTCCTGCCTGCTGGGAAACGGGTCCCCTCGAGACCTGTGACCTCCCCCCAAGCCACGCCTGCCAAACGTCCTCGCCCGGCGAACGCGGCGAATGCTGGAGGAGCGTGTGTGGGATACAATCACCGGCGCGTCCGTGCAAGGCCTGGCCGGGGGTGGCTGGCAGGGGGGTTCCTTCTCCGAGGGCCTCTCCTCCCACCGGATCAGATGCCTCTTGGCTCCTAGCGATGTGGCGACTGACTCTGTCTCTTCCCCCCCTCTCCGGCTAGGGGCCCCCCCGGGGCGTTGGCAGCGGCGCTGGCGGATCTCCCGGCAAAAGCAGGTTTTTGTCCCAGGCATCTTGGAATCCGTCACGTTTCTCGGGCCTAGTACCATTAATCCGTGATCCGCCTCGATCATCCCTACTCACCCCCCTCCCCCGGCGCCGCACCTGCCTGCCTCAGTTTCTCTCTGCACCCCCTCACCACCCCCACCCACCCCGGCTGGATACCGTCCCTGGGCTTCGGCGGGGGCGATCCCGGTTGAACTTGTCTTTAAGAGCGGAGCGGCTCCGGGGCTAGGTGACCGGTCCGGGGAGAGTTGGGGGAGGGCTGGAGGTGCGGGTCGGGGGGGTGAGGACATAGCTAAGAAGAGGGAAGCTGCTCAGGTGAACCCCCTTGCTCTGAGCCGCTGGGAAGCCCAGGGCAGAGCATCGGGTGTGGCTGCAGCGCATCAGTCTGTTGTGACCGAGGGAAAGGGACGTCTCAAACAATCGTGCGCACGCACGCTGGCGTGAGCGTATCACACATACCCCCCGTCGCACCTCCACCAGGTGTATTGCACCCCCCCCCACGCTGCACGGAGGCCGCTCACGCCAGCCCGGCACACGCACGCCCTGACACTTCACAGACAGTCACGCCACGCGTGCACGCGCGTGAGCTGAGGGCACACACCCACTCTTCACTCCTATGCACGGGGGCATTTGCACGGCACACACCCCTGCTGCGTGAGCATCCAACCCCCCCCAACCGCACCGGCCCCTCGTGTGCACACGTGTTCACCCCCACACACCCTGCGGGGGCGCATGTCCCCCACAGTTTGCACGCAGCCCCACGCCTGGGCTGGTACATGGGCATGTGCGCACCCCCACTCCCATGTGCGCACACACACACACACACACACACGAATGCACATGCCCCGACGCTCCTGAGAGGCCGCAGGGAGAAGGTTAAAGACAAGTTCAACCCCGTCTCTCCAGCTGGGTTAACCGGTTTCACGCCTTCTGAGCTGGTGGCTGCGCTCCGTGCGGCGGGCGACACCCCGGCTGCGGCATCTTGGCCCGTGCATTGGAGGATGTCTGAGATCTGAGGCCTTGGGCTGAGCTGAGCCGTCTGCATGGGCAGAGGAGAGACGCGTCCGTCCCTGTGGGAGGGGCGGGATTCCTTCAGCTCCTAGCGCGGTGGAAAAGCCCATCCCGGCCCCTTCTCCCCCACTAAACCCCCCTTGCTTCTCGTCACTAACTGCCTTGCTTGTGCCAGCGTGTGCTAACCCAACGGGGGCGTTCGTGCCTGCTCCCCGACGGCTCAGCATCTTGCGCCCAGCAACGGCTCACCCATGGTTCTCGGCTGGGAGCCAGAGGTCCCGGCACTGAATCTCCCTGGATCCCCTGCCCCGGCTTGTCCGCCGACGGGGCCGGAGACCCCCTGATCCTCGGCCCTGAGCGGGGAATCAGGAGCCAGAGCTGCTGTCTCGGTCCCAGCCGATACCGGTGCCGGGGCACCAGGGGTCCGCCTCCCAGGCAATGCTGCAGGGGACAGGACTTGCAGCGCCCACTGAGCGGGGTGGGGTTGTTCCCTCCAGAACTGACTCTCTGAAGGGTCACTGAACCCGCAAGTGAGATGGTCAAGGCTGTTCCCTCCACACTCCCCGGCGCAGAGGTGCTACAGGACACGGGTGGGAGGGGAAACAGGGGACTACCAGTGGGGAGAGGTGTAAAAGGGAGATAGCAGGAGATCCTGGTGTGCTGGCAAAGGGAGAAGAGGCGTCACGAAAATGAAACGCCTGCAAACTGCATGGACACTTTTTAAAGTCCCCGTAAGATAGGCTCCAACTATATGTATGCCCCAAATTAAGAAAAAAAAAAAGGTATGAGGACCACAATCCCCCTCCCCCCAAACCTGTGCCCATAGCTGAACAACTGAGGTGCGGTTAGAGACGAGAGGACGTCTTCTAAAAATTAGAAGTCAAATTCTACTGAGGAAACTAGAAAGGAGCATCGACTCTGGCAAGTCAACTGCAGAAGTAGACTTAGGGCGGCCAAAGAAGAATCTGAAGAGCAGCTAGCAAAAGACACAAAAACTAACAGCAAATTTTTTTTTAAAAGTACATCAGCAGCAGGAAGCCTGACAAATAATCAGTGGAGCCACTGGCCGGTCAAGGGAGCACTCAAGGATGATAAGGCCGTTGCGGAGAAGCTAAATGAATTCTTTGCATCGGTCTTCACGGCAGAGGGTGGGAGGGAGATTCCCACACCTGAGCCGTTCTTTTTAGGGGACAGATCTGAGGAACTGTCCCAGATTGAGGTGTCGTTAGAAGAGGTTTTGGAAAAAAATGATAAACTAAACAGTAATAAGTCACCGGGACCAGATGGGATTCACCCACGAGTTCAGAAGGAACTCAAATGTGACATTGCAGCACGACTAAGTGTAGTGTGTAACCTATCGCTTAAATCAGCCTCTGGACCAGGTGACTGGCGCATGACTGATGTAACGCTGGTTTTTTAAAAAGGCTCCAGAGGCGATCCTGGCAATTAAAGAAAGACCAGGAGGACTTGTGGCACCTTAGAGACACCTTCGAGATGCATCCAAAGAAGTGAGCTGGAGCCCACGAAAGCTTAGGCTGAAATAAATGTGTTGCTCTCTAAGGTGCAACGAGGACTCCTGTTCTTTTTGCGGATACAGACTAACCCGGCTGCTACTCTGAAATCTGGCAATGAAAGGTCGTTAAACCTGACGTCAGGAGCAAATTGGTAGAAACGCTAGTAAAGAACAGAAGGGTCAGACGCGCCGATGAACATGATCCGGTGGGGAAGCGTCACCGCGGCTTTTGTAAAGGGAAATATAATCCCAACTCCACCTCCAAAATGATGGGGTCTCAATTAGCTGTTGCCGCTCAAGAAAGAGATTTCGGAGCCGTTGCAGAGGAGTTCTCTGAAAACATCCCCTCGATGCGCAGCGGCAGTCGAAAAAGGCGAACGATGTTCGAAACCAGACGGAGATGGATCGAGAATAAGGCAGAAAAGATCATAATGGCACCATAGAAAGCCATGCTACGCCCACTCTTTGACTACTGCGTGCAGGGCTGGTCGCCCCGTCTCGAAAAAAGATATATTAGAATTGGAAAAAGTACAGCAACGGGCAACAAAAATGACGAAGGGGACAGGGCTGCTTCCATACGAGGAGCGACTAAAAAGCCCGCGACTGTTCAACCTAGAAAATAGATGCCTAAGGAGGGGATAACATCACGAACGGCGTGCAGAAAGGGAGTAGGGAAGCGTTATTACACAAGAGCCAGGGCTCACCCAGTGTAATTCATAAGCAGCAGGTTTATAACATACCCAAGGAAGTGTTTCTTCACACGGCGCACCGTCGACCTGTGGAACTCCTCGCCAGGGGATGTTGTGAAGGCCAAAAGTAGGGCGGGGTTTAAAAAAAAAGAGACCGAGATAAATTCATGGGGGATCGGTCCATCGATGGCTATTAGCCAAGAAGGTCAGGGATGCAACCCCGTGCTCTGGGTGTCCCTAAACCTCTGACTGCCAGGAGCTGGGAACGGGCGACAGGGGATGGGTCACTTGATGATTCCCTGTTCTGTTCATTCCTTCTGGGGCACCTGGCATTGGCCACTGTCGGCAGACAGGACACTGGGCTAGATGGACCATTGGTCTGACCCAGTCTGGCTGTTCTTATGGGATCCCATTGTGGGGGTTAACGGGGAATTCTGGGGGAGGGGGTTGTAATGGGATCCTGGGGCTCCAGTGGGGGTAAGCAGGGGATCCCAGTGTCTCTTTGCGCCAGCTCTGTCCGGTTTATCTCTCGGGGTTCCCTCCAGCCAGCCGAGGAGAGTCCCGCGGCCGCCCTCACCCCAGATGGCCAGGAGGCAGAGAGCGAAGACAGCAAATCCCAGCCCAAGCGGCTGCACGTCTCCAACATCCCCTTCCGCTTCCGTGACCCCGACCTGCGGCAGATGTTTGGGGTGAGTCCCACGTGGGGTGGGGGGTAGAGCTCACAGCCCAGGGGTTTGGGAGGCGGGGTGTGTGTGTGTGTGTGTGTGTGTGAGCCCCGTGGTGACGGGGGGACAAGGTACCACCTGTGGCCCAGATGGCCTGGGGGTGGGGTGTTGTGTAGCACACATGGTGTGTGTGTGTGTGTCACACTGAGGGCCCTTCTGGGCCCTGCGATTGGTCGGGGCCCCACTGGGTTCTGGAGGGGTCGGTCACTGATTCCTGTCTTGTCGTCCCCCCTGCCCTTTTCAAGCAATTCGGGAAGATCCTAGACGTGGAAATCATCTTCAACGAACGCGGCTCCAAGGTGCGGGGGTGTCGGGGGGAGGGGGGCGCCGGGGGGTCCCAGCAGGGGCTGGTGGTGGCGGGGGAGGTTCCTGGCCTGGCTGAAAGGCGGCAGCTGCTGGATTGTCCGGAAGCGGAGCCCACCCGGTGGGCAGCACCCGCCCGCCCCGGCTCGGGGCCTCGCTGGGTGTTCTGCAGCCAAGGCTTTGGCCACGGCACTGACCCCCAGAGGGGCACGAACCGGGACATGGGGCAGGGAGGGACGCTGTGTGTGTGTGAGCATGAGTGTGTGTGTGTGTGTGAGAGAATGTGAGTGTTTGTGTGAGTGTGTGTGTGCTTGTGTGTGAGTGTGCATGTGAGCATGTGTGTGTGAGCATGTGCATGAGTGTGTGTGTGTGAGCGTGTGTGTGAGAGAATGTGAGTGTTTGTGTGTGTGTGCGCTTGTGTGTGAGTGTGCACGTGAGCGTGTGTGCTTGTGTATGTGAGTGTGTGTGTGAGCATGTGTGTGTGAGCATGTGCATGAGTGTGTCTGTGTGTGAGAGAATGTGAGTGTTTGTGTGAGTGTGTGTGTGCTTGTGTATGAGTGTGCATGTGAGCATGTGTGCTTGTGTATGTGAGTGTGTGTGTGAGCATGTGTGTGTGAGCATGTGCATGAGTGTGTGTGTGTGTGAGCGTGTGTGTGAGAGAATGTGAGTGTTTGTGTGTGTGTGTGTGCTTGTGTGTGTGTGTGCATGTGAGCGTGTGTGCTTGTGTATGTGAGTGTGTGTGTGAGTGTGTGTGTGTGAGAATGTTTTTGCATGAGTGTGTGTGTGCATGTGAGCGTGTGCTTGTGTGTGTGTGTGTGCATGTGAGCATGTGTTTGTGCTTGTGTGTGTGAGAATGTGTGCAAGAGTGTGTGAGTGTATATGTTTGTGTGCATCAGTGTGTGTGTTTGTGTGTGTAGGTGAGAGTGTGTGTGAGAATGAGTGTTTGTGTGAGTGTGTCTGTGCTTGTGTGTGTGTGAGCGTGTTTGTGCTTGTGTGTGTGTGTGAGCGTGTGTTTGTGCTTGTGTGTGCGAGAGTGTGTGTGTGTATATGTATGTGTGTGTGTGTGTGTGTGTGTGAATGCTGGGGACTAGACGGAACCCAGGCCCGGGACGGGACACACCCGGGCGGAGGAGGAGCCGTGTGGGGTGGGAGCCCCTAGAACCTGAGGGGGATGAAAATGGGGCACGTGACAGGGTTTAAAAGCCCCCAGCGGGGCCTGGCCAGGGCAGCTGCATGACCCCTTGTGTCCCACACCCCCCACACCTCCCAAAGCCGCCCTCTCTCCCCAACCACCCGCAGCCTCATCCTTCCCCGGCCTCTCCCCGGCCTGCAGGGTTTCGGCTTCGTGACCTTCGACAGCAGCCAGGACGCGGACCAGGCGCGAGAGAAGCTGAACAGCACCGTTGTGGAGGGCAGGAAAATCGAGGTCAGTGCCCCATGGTGGGACGGGGGGGGAACCCAGGTGGTTTCACTCGGGGGGGTGGGGAGCTTTGCTCTGTGCCCGGCTGGTGGGGGGATGTGCGTGGGGAGCTGTCACAGGGGCGGGGTCCGGTGTCTTGGCTCTGAGCCCCATGGTGGTGTGGGGGGCGTGGGGGGGGCCTGGCTTTGCCGTGACCCCAGACTCGCTCACCTCTCCCCCCCCCCCCGGCAGGTGAACAACGCCACGGCCCGTGTGGTCACCAAGAAGCCTCCGGCAGCGCCTGCGGTGAACGGTACGCGGGGGCGGGGGCGGGAGGTGAGGTGTGTCCGTCCCCCCCCCGCTCGGCCACGCTGCAGGCCCCTCCTGCTGCCGGCGCCAGGGACGCCCCCGTCCTGCGGCATGCGGGCAGGCAGCTGTCTCTGCCGTGCGCCAGGCCGGGTCTGTGGGGAGAGACCGGTGCCCTGGGCTGAGCTGGGGGGGGGGCAGGGAGGGAAGGGGGGCTGGGCCCCCCCGTCCGATCTGATGCCCCCCCCTTCTCTCTCGGCGGCTAGGTTGGAAGCTCAATCCCTTGGTTGGTGCTGTCTACGCCCCCGACCTCTACACAGGTGGGACTTTTCCTCCCTACCTCCTGCCGCTGTCTCCCCCCCGCAGGCCTGTGTCCGCCTCCCCCCCGCGCATCTCCGTCCCCCTCTCCCGTCCGGCCCCACGAGGATCTTCTCCTGTTCCTGCCCCCACCACGTCTCCGGCTTCACCATCATCCCCCCATCACGGGCGGCGGGTGAATCCCCCTTCGGGGCGGCGGGTGAACCCCCCTTCGGGGCGGCGGGTGAACCCCCCTTTCAGGGAGGCTAGTCCCCCCCACCCCCCCTTTAAGCCTGAAGCCCCGCCCCTACACCCCACCCACCCCCGGCCGGAGCCCTCCACCACGGCCGGTGGCTATCCCGAGCACCAGCCCGACCCCTGAGCCCCCGCCAATTTGGGGGGAGAGGGGAGCGAGGGTAGGGGCTCAGGGCAGAGCGTGGGTGGGGCCCCCACCCTCCCCTGGCCTGTTATACCGACTGCCCAGCCCCCGTCCCTTTCCCATCCCCCATTCGCCCCCTACACCCCCCCACCCCCACTCACACCCTGTGGTCCTGACCGTCTGCTCTGTTCCCAGTGGCCACCATCCCCTACCCGATGGTGGCCCCGGCGGCGCTGGCCTATCGCGGGGGCCTGCGGGGCCGTGGCCGAGCCATCTACAGCCCGATCCGGGCAGCTCCCGCCCCGTCGCCCGTCCCTGCCTACGGGAGGTGAGCCCGCGGGGGGCGGGAACGGGGGCGTGGGGGGCTGGGCGTCGATCCTGGCGGTCGGGAGGGCGGAGGGGACGCTTTTGGAGGGGCACTTTCTGTGCACCCCGCGGCTGGAGGAGCTGGATCTGGGGCGGGGACGTGGATGGGGCGGGGGGGTGTGTCAGTGCTGGGGGGGGGGCTTACGGCCGGAGCTGACCCTTCTCCGTTCCCCACAGTGTGGTGTACCCGGATGGGCTATATGGCACCGACGTCTATGTAAGTCTCTGGCGCTCCGGTGGGCGTGTTGTGTGTGTGTGTGGGGGGTTATACCTGGGCTCCACCAGTGCCTGGCACGTCTCCCCCACCCGCTGGGTCCCTGTCTCTCTGGGCTGCTGCGGGAGCATCCCGGGCTCCTGAATCCCTGCCCCACACTCCGGGGAGCTGTGTGTGTGTGTGTGTGGGGGGGGTTCGGGTTGTGCCAGCGTATGGGGCTGGGGTTTAGGAATCTGCAGGGGCCGGGGCAGAGGAGGCGTTTCTCCCCTGCCCTGTGAGCGCTGCCCCGCCCCTCCGTCTGTCTCAGCCTCAGAGGGAGGAAAGGGGGGGGTGACAGCCTGAGACCGGACCCCCCCCCCCATTAGTGCCCTCGGTGCCTCTTTCCTCCCTTGAGCGCACACGGAGACGTCCGCTCCCTGGGAACGAGCCCTGGTCCTTCACTGTGGAACAGGAGCGATTAGGGAAGCTGCCCCCCCGCAGTGCTCTGCCCTCGGAGTGTATTGTGGGGTGAGGGTGTAGGATGCAGGGGCTGTTTCCGCGGGTTCACCCCCCCTTCCTGGCTGTTTCAGGGCTATGCAGCTTACCGTGTGGCTCAACCCCCTGGGGCAGCGGCGGCGGCAGCGTACACCGACGGGTAAGTGCCGGGGCAAGGGGAAAACCAGCCAAGGGCGCTGTAGAAGTGGGGGACCAGAGCGCCCCCTTCCTGTCCCCGGCTGGCTGCTCCGGCGGTGAGCCGGCTGCCCTCTCTTCTGGCACCACAGCAGCCCCTGCTGGGCTAAAGGTGTAACAGCAGCGCCTCCCCGGGAGACTCAATTATTCTGCGGGGGTGGGAAATAATCGGCAGGGGACATGAATGCTGCGCTTATCTTTCTTTTGTTAAAAAGTGGGGGGCCCATTTTCAAAAGTGTGGGGGGGCATGTCCCTGCCGGTTCTGGCACCGGTGCTACCAGCCACTCCTCGCACAGCTGGCTGTGTGTCTGTGTGCATGTGTGCCCCTGCGTGTGCAAACAGTGCTCACTCCCTAACACCGGCCTCTGCTCTGCTCCCCCAGGTACGGCCGGGTCTACACCACAGCGGATCCTTACCACCACGCCGTCAGTCCAGCCTACGGCGTTGGGGCCATGGTGAGCAGCAGCCGGCGGGACTCCCCGCCCTGTGTCGGGCCCGCCCCAGAGCCCCGTTCCCCGGGCACATTCCGGCACCCTCGCCCCCTGCCTGCCTCACGGGCGGCCCTGCTCCTCCCTGGCAGAGGGTCTCCCTGAACACGACCCCCAGCCGGCACACGGGTCCTTTCTGGGTAGGCGGCTCTGCTCACGGACCGAGGCGGTTTCCTGGGCAGCTCCGCTCACGCCCCTAAGCCCAGCCTGGCGGCCTCCCCCACCCTCTCCAGAACCTCAGTCCCATCTGGGAGACACCCCCCAGCCCCTGCCCACACACACTCTGCCCTGCCGGTGCCCCCTCCCTCTCTCACCCCAGCCCGCCGAGCAGCTGACGCTAATGGAGCCTTCTCTGCCCCGGCAGGCCAGCCTGTACCGCGGCGGGTACAACCGCTTCACGCCGTACTGAGGAACCAGGGGCTGCGCAGGCCGGCGGCCGTGACGGGAAGGGGCCTGGGGAGTGGACTCTGAGATCTCGGTGTGGATAGCGACGGGCACGTCCCATCGAGTACCCTGCTCCCAACATGGATGGGTTCTAGCACCCCAGACCCATTACCCAGAATCCCCTGGGGGGAACCCCGCCTGGCACCAGCACCGTGTTACCCAGAATCCCCTGGGGGGAACCCCGCCTGGCACCAGCACCGTGTTACCCAGAATCCCCTGGGGGGAACCCCGCCTGGCATCAGCACCGTGTTACCCAGAATCCCCTGGGGGGAACCCCGCCTGGCACCAGCACCGTGTTACCCAGAATCCCCTGGGGGGAACCCCGCCTGGCACCAGCACCGTGTTACCCAGAATCTGCTGCGGGGGGGGGCACCTGGTCCCCGTGTCCTGTTACCCAGATCTTGCCTGGCCCCGGTCCCCTGGCCATAGAGACAATGGGGTGGTACGTGCAGAGAGGGGAACACGGCTGCCCCCCAGGCAGTGGAGACGAGGGTGAATTTGGCCAGTGTTTAATATCGGCTCCCTGCGTCACACCCGGGGCAGGATGGTGCTGGGTGGCCTCACCCCTTTCGCTCACGGGAAAGGGGGGTTTGGCCTTTTCAATCAGTGGTCCTCCACCGTCCCCGACGACCGTCCCCCGTTCAGGACTCTGATCTGTCTTGCCTCCCCCCACGTTTCACCCCGCTTAAAAACGACGTCAGCCTCATGCAGGTGCTCGCACCAGGGCTTAAATTCAGCCGCTGCTGTCCGGAGCGGAGCTCTGGGCAATATTTTCCAACCCCCTGGAGGTTGTATAGCAGGTTGGGGCACGGGAGGCATTGGGAGGAGGGAAATACCCTCTGAGAGGTTTAGCCCTGGCTTGCACGCATGAGTGAATGGCACCAAACGCGTGTCGCATACAGTGCGACTCCACACGGGACGTGACCGGAGAACATAGTCTATCGAGCAGTCAAACCAGGCCTCGTCTGTATGAAATGTGAATGATTTGGCTGGTGCTTTTTGCGTCCCCTATTGTAAAACTGGACAACTATGTGGATGAGCTGACGGACCCCCGGCGGGGGGACCTCCGCGTACCCCCCTCCACCCCCTGGTTGGGAGCCACTGCCACGGAAAAAAGAAAAGCCGGGGAAATGCTAAACCTGGGGCTGTTCCCAGGACCGTGGCCAGAGGCCTCAGGCAGCTCGCCCCTGGGCTCAGGGACCTGACGTTGACCGAATTCCTTTTCCAACCAGCGCCCGTCTCTCTCAGCGCCCTACCCCGCCTCCCTCCTTTTCTCTGCAGCTTTCTCGGCCCCCGCAACGCTCCCGTCTCCTGCATGCGTCCTGCGCAGCGGTGCCACGGGGGGGGGGGGTCTTTTGTGCTCAGCAAACACTCGGCTGGGGGCCTGTCCCAGGCCGGGCTTGCACGGAAAGCAGCTTGAGCTGCGAGCTCTTTGCACCGTGGCGGATCTCAGGGCATGAGCGCGGCCTCGCCCCAGCGCGGTCTCTCAGGGAAAGCGCTCGACCGCCCAAGCCTCTCTCCTGTCCCCGTTTCCTTGTGCTGTAATAAAGCTCTGCCCTCGGCTCTGCTCTCCGGCCTTTCGCCTTCCCGCTCTGGCTCGCTCGTGCTGCGTTTCTGTCTCTTCCCTCCCGCGGCTGGTTCCTGGCGGGGCCCCGGGGCCCCGGGCAGTACAGCGAGGCCAATCCTCCAGCAGCTCGGTGCCCGCGGGCGGGCGCAGCCCCCGCCGCCCTGTGCCACCTGGGAGAAGGACCCGGCTCGTGGCAGGATGGGGGGGTGTGAGATGTAGGGTCCCCCCTGGCCCAAGCTGCCCCGGTTGCATGGAGCAGGAAGGTCACATGGTCAACCGGGACGGCCCCCGTCCCCAGTGTAGGGCCCCTGGCTGCATCGCGCCCATCCCGGCTGGGTTTGCCCCATGGGCCTGCCGCAGTGAGGTTGCCTCTGTGGGCCTGGAGGCTCAGACCCATGGCCGGCTCTACACCCCCCTGCCCCATGGGGTCACTGACTGCAGTGAGGGCCTGACCTTTCTCATCCTGCCCTCCAGCGAGGGGGACCAGATGTCCCGTTTTTAAAGGGACGGTCCCGTTTTTGTGACTTTTTCTCATATAGACGCCTATTATCTCCTCAACTCGTGTGTGCGCGCGCGAGAGAGAGACAAAGGCAAGGGAGGCTCGGGGTCTTTCTCCCCTTTGCTCCCCCGGCGGCTTGCGCTAGCTCTCGCTCTCTTTAGCTCCGTCCGGTTTGCCCCCTTGCTCGCCCGTTCCTTTCGCTCGCCCAGCTGCAGGCGCTCGCTCGTGTGCTCTCTCGCTCGCTGAGCCCTGCTCGCTCCTGGCTTCTCGTCCCAGCGCTGGCCGTGCAATCTCGCCCCCGGCGCCCCTCTGCTCCAGCCCCGCTCCCTCGCCGGCTCGCTTGCCCTGACACACTTCTTGCTCGTCCAGCCCGGCTCTTGCTCGCTCGGCTCTGCCCTCACCCCCCCTTTGCTCACCCTGCCGGTCTGGCTCGTTTCTGGCCCCACCGGCGCTTACATCGGCCTGTCATGTCGCTCGGGGTGATGTAGCCCGGCCTGGGGCTCGCTGCCTCTCCCTGCGCTCGCCGGGCTGCTCAGATGCTCTCTCCTGCCAGGTTCCCCCTCTCCCCGCTGCGCCGCCTTTTACTTCCCCCGGGCTCACGCCTTTGCCGGCCTGGCTCCTCGCGCTCTGGCTTCTGCGCCGCTGTTTGCTTGCCTGGCTGCGCGCTCGTGTTCGCTCTTGCTTGCGTGTCAATCGCTCGCTGGCCCCTTTGCTCGAGCGCTCGCTTGCTCTGCCCTGCTTGCTGCTCGCTCTCTCCTCTGCTCACTGCTCGCGCGCTCTCTCCTCTGCTCGCTGCTCGCGCGCTCTCTCCTCTGCTCGCTCCTCGCGCGCTCTCTCCTCTGCTTGCTGCTCGCGCGCTCTCTCCTCTGCTTGCTGCGCTCTCCTCTGCTTGCTCCTCGCTCGCTCTCTCCTTTGCTCGCTCCTCGCTCGCTGTCTCCTCTGCTTGCTCCTCGCTCGCTCTCTCCTCTGCTTGCTCCTCACTCGCTCTCTCCTCTGCTTGCTGCTCTCTCTTCCCCCGCTTGCTCCTCGCGCGCTCTCTCCTCTGCTTGCTCCTCGCGCGCTCTCTCCTCTGCTTGCTCCTCGCTCGCTCTCTCCTCTGCTTGCTGCTCTCTCTTCCCCCGCTTGCTCCTCGCGCGCTCTCTCCTCTGCTTGCTGCTCTCTCTTCCCCCGCTTGCTCCTCGCGCGCTCTCTCCTCTGCTTGCTCCTCGCGCGCTCTCTCCTCTGCTTGCTGCTCTCTCCTCTGCTTGCTCCTCGCGCGCTCTCTCCTTTGTTTGCTGCTCTCTCCTCTGCTTGCTCCTCACTCGCTCTCTCCTCTGCTTGCTCCTCACTCGCTCTCTCCTCTGCTTGCTGCTCTCTCTTCCCCCGCTTGCTCCTCGTGCACTCTCTCCTCTGCTCGCTGCTCGCGCGCTCTCTCCTCTGCTTGCTCCTCGCGCACTCTCTCCTCTGCTTGCTCCTCGCGCACTCTCTCCTCTGCTTGCTCCTCACTCGCTCTCTCCTCTGCTTGCTCCTCGCTCGCTCTCTCCTCTGCTTGCTGCTCTCTCCTCTGCTTGCTCCTCGCGCGCTCTCTCCTCTGCTTGCTCTTGACTTGCCATGCCATCAGTTCTCTCTCTCTCTGTCTGTCTGGTTTGCTCACCCTGCTGCTCCGGCTCTGCAGTTGTGCCCTCTCTCATGCATGCCCCTTTGCTCTCCCCATCGCTGCTCGCTCGCTCGCACTGTTTCTCCGCTCATTCTTTCGCTCACTCCTGCGCGGCCCGTTTACTCATCCCGCCTCTCTTGCCTTGCCGTGCTCGCTTTCTCTCTCTCTCTGTCTCTCCCCTGGCCGCACACTCGCTGCCAGAACCTGGAGGCGGGGCAGGGAAGCCTCCCCCCTCCACACACTTTTACAAGTGGGCGGGTCGTTCTCCCTGGCTTTTTCCATAAAAGAAACAGAAGCGCAGAATTCATGTTCCCCGCAGATTTTCTTTCCCCCGCCCCGTAGAATAATCAATTCTGCCGGGGAGGCGCTGCAATGACACCTTTCGCCCACCAGGGGCTGCTGTGGTGCCAGAAGTGAGAGAGGGGCCCCTTTGGATTTGGATTATTCTACGGGGCAGGAGAAAGAAAATCTGCGGAGGACGCGAATTCTGCGCGTATGTCTCTTTTTTCTCCTCACCAGGCCCTCTGTCTTTCGCTTGCTTGCGCCTCTTTGCACGCTGGCTTGCTCGCTTTGGCTCACCCCTTTTGCCCAGCGGGCAGGGCCCATTTTTAGGAGCCGCTCCAAGCCGACGGCGAGAGAGAGCTCTTAATGAATCCGGCCCCAACGGTAGCTGTAGTCTAGACATAGCCTCACTGTGTCCCCCCTGGCTGGTCAGGGGCGTTCGGGGTAACGGCTGCTATTTGGCGCAGTATTGGGGATGAAGGGGGCTGGTCCAGGGGTGTCGTATTAGTATTTAGGGACTGGGGCTACTTATTTAATCTCCTCCCCTGTTCCCTGATTTTCTACAATCAGCACCTTGTTCTAGGAGCGTCTCTGCATCACATCCTCGCTATCCCCGATACATCACCCTGCTGCATGACTGTTCTCTTGTCAGTCTCTATTGTGTGTGTGTGGGGGGGGGGAGGCATTTTGCAAGCCTGTTCCCTTTCGCGGTACTCGCATCAGGAGCCCTGGGCTGTCAGCTGCTGCCAGATGTTTAGCACCGTGTTCATGAGAGAGGGGGGTGGTGGGGTTTAAATGTGTGTGTGGGGGCAGCCAGTGCCCCAGTGCAGCCAGCAGGTTGTGTAGGGGTCTGGTACTAGCAGAGGATTCGCCCGATCATGCTGCAGGGGCTTCATACGAAGACAGGGCCAGGCTGGGCCCTAGAGGCAGGGGGACGATGCTGGAGCAAAGCGGAGTCTGTGAACTGGTCCCACAGTTCCTCACGCCCGTATTGCAGCTAATCAGATGCCCCCGGTTCCCTTCTGGCTGCTTCACCTGCTGCCAATGACAAAAACGATGCTTTTCGGGCAATGCTTTGTCGTCCCGTCCCCCCCTCAACCAACCAGCTGCCTGTAGGCGCTTGTGGAAAATGACCCTTTGCTGGGGCCTTGAGTGTTTGATGGAAATCAGCAGCCTGCCCTCTGGCAAGGCGCAATGGTGCGCGGTGGGTGCTCTGTTGAAATGCTCCTCGAGGGCCTGTGAAATGATTTGCCCCCAAGGAGGGAACCTGTTTCTGGCTCCCAATTTCTCCCCTTGCCGCACTTGGTTTTTCACCCCTCCTGCCCCCCCCCCCCAATAAATTTTCTGTTTCACTGGGAAGTCGCGGGTCGTTTTTAATCAGGGCAGGGCCGGGCCAGGCCAACCTCAAGTCCTACTGGGGATTTGAGTCGTGAACACGCTGACAACCCTGTGGGGCAACGGGCACTTTGGATGCTGTCATGTATCAGCCATTGGCACCCCCCTCCCAGCCTGTTCCCCCCTCCAACCCAGGACTCACCTCTGCAGGACTCGGGAGTTCTGGGCTCCTGGCCCCCTGCCTCTGGGTTCTACTGAGAATGTGGGTGGCCAGTTTCAGGGACACAAGCTACACGGGGACATGAGAACGGTGCTTGTTCTGTGCAAACCTCACCCTGGGGAGGCAGCTCTGGGAACAGCCAAAGTGCCTGGGTGCTGGGGCAAAAACCTCACCAGCCACCCATCAGCTGCCCTGAGAAGAAGTTTTATAGCAGCTTGAATGTAACCAGAGGCAGAGTCTGAATTTCCTGGGCCGGGCAGGAATTGACCCTCAGGCCGGAGCTCGCACCAAGCCAGGGACAGCGGCTCTGCAGGATCAGTGGGTGGCCCCAGTCCCGGCAAACACAAACCCACTGCACAGATGTGGCAACAGGTTAGTGTATCCCAGGGAGCACAACGTGGCTCTCTGGGTAGTGGACGCTGGTCCAATCCCCCTTTGCTGTAGCACCAAATGAGCCACTGGAGAGGGGGGAGGACAGGGCAGCTCCAGCCCTTTAGCACCTGCTGAGTGGAGACAATTGTCCCCCCATTGCAATGGTGCCAGGGGATGTTAGTGCTTAATTTGCACTCAGGCACCGGTAACAGTTCAGAGCCCCAGCACCCCTGGCCTTGCCCCATGGGTTATAGAAGTAAAAAAAAAAAAAGTAACACCTGCCACTGTAAATTAAGCACAGAATGGTCATGGGGATCCTCTCATCACCTTGACAGTTAATGCACATGCATGGGACGAATGTTTCACAGGAACAGAGTGAATTAGTGCAGAGATTAAACAGCAGGCTCAGAAAAGCATCCAGGGAGAAACTACTAGCAAAGGAGCCATGAAGCATCAATTGTGCATTGGGGTTGGGGCACTTAAAAACCTATTAACCCAGGAGACCCTCCTTAGAAGCCGGGTGCAATACCGCAGCCCGCCCGCCTGCCCTTTAACTGACAACAGAAACCCCCCAGCCGCGACGGAGCCTCACATCGGGACAACAGCTCCAGAACAGTTCGACCCTTTATCTTCCCAGTCCGAGCGAACCCAGCTCTCTCCGTGCACCAGTGGGTGGCCCTTAAAAGGACCTTGGTGAAATAAGAGTGTGTAGGGGGTTAGAAGCCGCCTCAGCCCCCAAAGCCGTACAGGGTGCGCCCCTGGCGTTTCAGCGCGTACACCACATCCATGGCCGTCACGGTCTTCCGCTTGGCGTGCTCGGTGTAGGTCACCGCATCGCGGATCACGTTCTCCAGGAAAACCTTCAGCACCCCACGGGTCTCTTCGTAGATCAGCCCCGAGATACGCTTCACCCCACCGCGACGAGCCAAGCGGCGGATCGCAGGCTTCGTAATACCCTGGATGTTATCGCGTAAAACCTTGCGGTGCCTCTTAGCGCCTCCCTTACCCAGCCCCTTCCCGCCTTTGCCGCGACCAGACATCTCGTAAACAATCAGTTCACAACACCACTACTGTGTGAAAAGACTAAACCCCTGCGGGGCTTTATATAGCACACAGTCCGACCTGAGTGAGAACTGGCGCCACCGCCTGCGTCTCCCCCTCCCCTCCCCCTGACGGAAGGACGCTTCGGCTCTCACCAATGAGAGACGGCGGCTTTCGCCTCTCAGCCAATCAGACTATTACGCGGGTAATTTGAAATTCAAACAATGGAGTTTGGCGCTCGAGTGTGGCACAGCGGGAAACTGCAAACAGGGCTGGGAGATAAACCCCCTTCAGGCCCCCCCAGAAAGCTGTAATGGGGACGCAGGGGTTTATTTATCACTGACCAGCCGGTGATCCACCCTTTCTGCACCCCCCGCACTGCGGTGGCTGTGGAGACCCCCCCCCGCTTTTGAATATTCACCCATTGCACACTTGGAAATAAGCATCAATCCAATTTCCTTCCCCAGAGAGGCTCCTGCAGGTCAGCTCCCCGGGGCCCCCCTGGCGTAGTCTGCTAAGCACAAACCGCTCCCCGATTCCTGTGCCCCCCGTTTTCTCTGTGTGCTTCCTGAGGAGGGGGCGATCGATGTCCTGCTTTCAAACGCGTTGTTATTGGTGCATTAGAAAACGGGCATTTTCCTGGTGCTTTGTCCCTGGTCTTGGGGCGACTCCAGACTCGGGGGTGTTGCGGGAAGCTGAATTTCCACCTCTGAGAGGCCACACTGTGTTGCCAGATCGCAGGAGCATTTTGTCGTGAGTCTGGTGAGAATTATTGTGTTCCTTAAAGCCCCCCCCCCCGCCCCGCAGTCAGGGGGATAATGGGATGATTTCAGCCTTCATTCTTAAAGGGAAAAAAAATAAGTTTCTAGCTTTTGTGCATGTGGAGGAACATAAGAACGGCCAGACTGTGTCGGAGCAAAGGTCCATCTAGCCCAGTGTCCTGTCTTCCCACGGTGGCCAATGCCAGGTGCCCCAGAGGGAATGAACAGAACAGGGACTCATCAAGTGATCCATCCCCTGTCGCCCATTCCCAGCTTCTGGCAAACAGAGGCTGGTGACACCATCCCTGCCCAGCCTGGCTAATAGCCACTGACTATCCTAGCAAGCCTCAAAATATGACACACACCCCCACTGCCCCCGCAAGGCTCAAAAAGCAGAAGGCAAATAAACATTCTATTATTTTGACATAATCTCATGATTTTTAAAGCCCACCCCGTGATCTGTCTCCTGCTTTTTGAACAGTTGGGGTTGGCCAGACTGAGATCACAAAGATTTGCCTTCTCACTGAGATTCCTCTCTGTTGGGGTGAGCCCAGAGCTGGTGGTTTCCTTGGGGTGCATATGGTTGAAGTTTCCCTCCCCCCGCGGACCGGAGCTGAATGAGGCTTCACCAGTTGTTCCAACATCTGGCTGTCACATGGTCGCAAACGGGAAATCTCCCTCCCCGGTCCGGTTTTGGCGCCGTTTTTATAACAAAGGCAAAGAAGCTGCTCCCCTTCCAGTCTCCCCAAACCCCCAAATCCGGTATAGAAAGGCAGATTTAATGGAGATTGTTAACAATCATCTGGGAAACAAACCACCTGAGGAGATCGGGGAATGAACAGCAGCTCTCTCCCCTTCTGAGGAAGCCGAGAAAAGTTGGTTTAGGGTATAATTAATTGAGCCTGTCCCTATAAAATGTTATTAAAACAAAAAAAAAAAAACCTTCGGTTCATTTTGTCTATAAAAGACCATCCATAGAACACACTGGGTTTCAGGCATGAAAGGAATAAAGATGCCAGCTCTTCCAAGCTATATGAAATGGAAAGGACACGCAGGGAGACATTTCACGTTGATTCACCTAAACGTGTGTCGCCCAGAAGTGAGGGGTTTTGCATTTCCTGTAGCATTTACCCATCTAACTACTATGTATTCTTAGTAGCCAAGACAATACTTAGTATATTCACAGCATTACGAAGCCGTCCTTAAACGGGTTTTAATGATCACACGACGCACTTCACTCGGTGTTAAACTCAAGGAACATAAAGAACAGGACTAGGGCTACTCTAGATATTCAAAGCACGTTTTAAAACGGTGCCTTTAGTTACTTTCTGCCAGTGAAACAGCGACTCAAGCTCTCATTGAAAAAGTGGGTGGCTCTTAAAAGAGCCTTTGGGTTTTCGGTGTAACAACGTCCCGGAAAGGCACAGCCCGTGTTTACTTGGAGCTGGTGTACTTGGTAACCGCCTTGGTGCCCTCCGACACGGCGTGTTTGGCCAGCTCCCCGGGCAGCAGCAGGCGCACGGCGGTCTGGATCTCCCGGGAGGTGATGGTGGAGCGTTTGTTGTAATGCGCCAGGCGAGACGCCTCCCCGGCGATGCGCTCGAAGATGTCGTTGACGAAGGAGTTCATGATGCCCATGGCCTTGGAAGAGATGCCGGTGTCGGGGTGAACCTGCTTCAGCACCTTGTAGACATAAATGGAGTAACTCTCCTTCCTGGTCTTGCGGCGCTTCTTATCCCCCTTCTTCTGGGTCTTGGTCACCGCTTTCTTGGAGCCCTTCTTGGGCGCGGGAGCGGACTTGGCTGGCTCAGGCATACTGAAAACTACAAACAGCCTACAAACCACAATACCGTAACCCACGGCGGTGGCCCTCTATTTATACCGCACCTATGTAAATGAGGCAGCCTACCTTTTCCTTTCCTATTGGCTGATAGCAAGTTACACGTCACCCCCGCGGCCAACCCAGCAACACAGAACGCGGACTCTAATTCTTGCACTTCCTATTGGATAGTCACAGCATCTTTCCTTCCCATTGGTCAGATACAGAAGTAGCTTTCCCATTGGGTGATACAGGGAGAGCCAATCAGAAGTCGCGTGGCTAATCTGCCCGAGCCTATAAAAGGCTGGGCCCGTCTGCTTTCAAGCATCCGTTTTTAGAATTGTCTAAGTAGGTCTTTTGCAGAGTGTCGTCATGTCTGGCCGCGGAAAACAGGGAGGCAAAGTGCGGGCTAAGGCCAAGTCTCGCTCTTCTCGTGCTGGGCTGCAGTTTCCCGTGGGCCGCGTGCACCGGCTGCTGCGCAAGGGGAACTATGCGGAGCGAGTGGGAGCCGGCGCTCCTGTTTACATGGCTGCGGTGCTGGAGTACCTCACTGCTGAGATCTTGGAGCTGGCTGGCAACGCCGCCCGGGACAACAAGAAAACCCGCATCATCCCCCGGCACCTGCAGCTGGCCATCCGCAACGACGAGGAGCTGAACAAGCTGCTGGGCAAAGTCACCATCGCGCAGGGTGGCGTCCTGCCCAACATCCAGGCGGTGCTGCTGCCCAAGAAAACCGAGAGCCACAAAGCCAAGGGCAAGTGAGCAGGCGGCCAGGATTCGAATTCACAGAACCCAAAGGCTCTTTTAAGAGCCACCCACAAGTTCAAAAAGAGCTGATCTCTGAAAACGACGTAAGGGGAAGATGGGGGGAAAAAGAGCAGAAGTAGTACAAGTAGTTATCTGGAGATGAATGCAACAGGTTGTGGGTAATTTACTCTGTTTCTGGATTCTTACCAGACAGCTGATGTTTGGTGCCAAACTGGGTTATATTTTTCTATTAAAAGAGCAATCTCATTTCTAAGGGGTTTGGAGTGAAATGTATGAACACCCCATACAGCTGCTAAAATGGAGAATGGTCTATATTTAATTTTGCAGTAAAATTGCTTCCCCCTCTTAGCTGACTTTAGGCATTTCTCAAGAAAGTGGTTTAGATGAAATAATTACTCTGTTCTGTATTTTGGGGTGAGTTTAGCAAGTGAGTGCAGATGCAAGAATCAATACTTCCTCCTGCCCCCATTCTGTCATTTCTGCTTCTGTATAAATGCATTCTCAGTCTCTCCTGGCTCGGAGCAGGATGGAGATGAGTAACAGCTCTACAGAGAGAGGGAGGTTACTGATTTTTTTTTCACTCTGCCCACGTTTTCTTGCTTTCACAAAGTAAGTGGTTGTTTACAATTTTCTTCACAAGCTGAGCGCATGCTATGGAATATATGTGCAATAAATGGTGTGTCATTACAATGAGCCACACAGATTAAAATCCAAACTTGGAAATTGATAATGTAAGAATGGCTGTACTGGTTCAGGCCAATGGTCCATCTAGCCCAGTATCTTGTCTTTCCATTGTAGCTGGTGCCTAGTATTTCAGAATGAATCAATGGAACAGGTGACTGATCCATCTCTTGTCCACTCCCAGTCTTGATCAGTCAGAGGCTAGGGACACTCAGGGTTCCATCCCAGACCATCTTGGCTAATAGCCATTGGTGACCTGTGGTCCATGAATTTATCTAATTATTTGTTGAGCCATGTTATAGTTTTGGCCTTCACAACATCCCCTGGCAAGGAGTTCCACAGGTTGTGTGGAGTGAAGTATTTCCTTTATATCAGGGGTTCTCAAATGGGGGGTTGGGACCCCTTAGGGGGGTCACAAGGTTCTTAGAGGGGGGCTGTGAACTGTCAGCCTCCACCCCAAACCCCGCTTTGCCTCCAGCATTTATAATGGTGTTTAAATACATAAAAAGTGTGTTTAATTTATAAGGGGGGCGGAGGGGTTGCACCGAGGCTTTGTGTGAAAGGGGTCACCAGCACACAAGTTTGAGAACTGCTGCTTTATATGATTGTTTATATGGAGGAAAACACAGGGGAGGGGAAGAGCCTCTTCCTTCTGGGCCACACTGAAATGTTTTAGAGAAATGTGGCACCCTCATTAAGTGCTCCCTGTGCTGGGGGGGGGTGCCCCCTTTTTCCACTGTTCCCTCTTCCCCCATAGGGCCTTCCAATCTCCTTTCTGTGGTATGAGTTCTGTGTCCCCTCCTTTCTCCAGCAGGGGCTCTGAGTGAGCCCGTTACCTCCTTCCTTCCCATGGGAGGGTGGCTGCATGCCGCATTTCCTCTTTCCCCAATATGAGGGTCCTCCATTCTCTCCTCCTGTGTCAGGGGCTGTACATTCTCCAGATGCCAACACATTCCCTTCCCGCCTCCCCTCCCCCAGTCTTGTGTGGGAGAAAAGTCATCCGGCATAGCCATGTCAATGTGTTAATTGGTCGGTGTTATGGACTCACAGGTCATGCCCACACTTGGCCCCATGCGGTCCCTGGGGGGAACCCCCTTCAGTGTGACAGCCCTTCTCGGGGCAAATCCCTCCGCCTCCTGGAGCCGCACCTCTCAGAGCCTTAGCACCCCTGTCTCTCGCCGTGGGCCCCCTCAGGGAGTCCACTCCCAGAGGGAATAATGCCCCCTTGTTCTCTAGCCCGGAGCGACGCTCAGCCAGTGTAAAAGACGAGGGTTTATGGAGGAGAAGCAGGGATAAGATGGGGTGTTTGTATGGTTATACTGGAAGGGGGTTAATGGGCACCATCCACCAGTTATTTAATCTACAGACAAAGGCAGAAATGCTTGAGGCAAGGCATGGCCTGTGCTAAAGACCTGGCAGGAGCTTAATGTTTCCCTTTTTTGGCTTTGACTTCTTCCCACCCTCAAAATCATTCTGGTTGCTGATGCCTGGACTATCTCCATTTCCTGAACATTTGGAATTGACTGGATGCAAGATTCCAACGTTATTGTGTTACAGACAACTGCCATCAAGTTGCGTGTAAGGCCTTCGCCAGCTCAGCCCATAATCCTGTTTGATTTACTGTGGAATGAGCCTCTGCCCCTTCCATGCAGGGGGAACCCACACCTCCTGCCTTTAGCATAAGAGACCCCCCTGGGTAAATTCATGGAGGTTAAGTCCATCAATGGCTAGTAGCTAAGCTGGAATGGTGTCTCCAGCCTTTATTTGTCAGAGGGTGGAGATGGACGGCAGGAGAGAGATCACTTGATCATTGCCTGTTAGGTTCACTCCCTCTGGGGCACCTGGCACTGGCCACTGTCGGTAGACAGATACTGGGCTGGATGGACCTTTGGTCTGACCCAGTATGGCCATTCTGATGAATGTGATCAGACCATTATCAGGAGCAACTGATCCTGGTGCTATGTAGCCAATTGAGGGGAGGCAGGCAGGGGAAGACCCCACAGTGGTCTTGTCATAGACAGTAAGTCAGAAGTTGCACTTATTCCCATCTCAGACAGATTAACCCTAAACAACAGGGTCCAGTCCGGCCCAGGAAGTGCTGTGGGCACCGGAGTCACAACCCTTGCAGGGCATGGGGTGATACCAGGACTCTGGACTGCTTGGTGAATAGGGAGAAACAAACAATGTGCATTTTAATACAGACACGTGTAAAGGACACGCCTAGGAAGACGGAATGTAGGCCATACTTACAGAGTGGGGGACTTTATCCTGGGATGTCAGGATGCTAAAGGTGATGGGGGGGGAGTTATGGTGGATAATTAGCTGAACATCTGATCCCAGTGCATCACTGTGACCAACAGTGCTAATATGATCTATGGATGTTTAAACAGAGGAAAGGCGAGTCGGGGTAGAGAGGTTCTTTTACCTATTTGGCACTGGTGTGAACACTGCTCGAATAAATGGCCACAAATCAGACGTCAAGAATGATAACATTCAAAAACCAGTCGGAGAAAACTTCAACCTCAAAGTGGCAATTCTCCAACAAAAAAACTTCAAAACCAGACTCCAACGAGAGACTGCTGAATTGGAATTAATTTGCAAACTGGACACCATTAAATTAGGCTTGAATAAAGACTGGGAGTGGATGGGTCATTACACAAAGTAAAACTATTTCCCCAGGCTTATTTTTCCCCTACTGTTACTCACACCTTCTTGTCAACTGTTGGAAATGGGCCATCCTGCTTAGCAACTACAAAAGGTTTTTTTTCCCCTCCTGCTGATAATAGTGTGTATGGCAACACCCATTTTTTCATGTTCTCTGTGTACATATAGCTTCCTACTGTATTTTCCACTGCATGTATTTGATGAAGTGGGTTTTATCCCACGAAAGCTTATGCTCAGATAAATTTGTTAGTCTCTAAGGTGCCACAAGTCCTCCTGTTCTTTTTGGTCCAGTTCTGGTGCCCACAATTAAAGAAGGATGTTGATAAATTGGAGAGGATTCAGAGAAGAGCCTTAAGTATGATTAAAAGACCAGAAAACACGCGTTGGAGGAGAGGTGCTGGAACTCAGTGTGTGGGGGGTGTTTTCTCCCCGATCCTCAGCTTAAAGTGGTTTCCATTCTACATGGTTAGTTTGCTTCAATGGCTCTCAGCACCCCCACTATTCAAATTGTGCCAGCGCCCCCAAGGGAGCTTCTTGAGTCTCTCAATCTATTTAGTTTAACAAACAGAAGATTAAGGGGTGACTTTTATCCCCTATGCGCTATAAGTACAGACGCCCTTCCACTTATGCAATTGTTCCATTCCGGAAAGCCTTGTGTAACTCAAATTATGCACGAGTCGGAAACGTATACCCATATGTTACGCAAAACTTTCCACCACTCAAAAATCCTATTTCCGGTTTATGGAACTTTTTCCGTAAGTGCGAATTTGGTAAGTTGGGTCTTGCGTAACCCGGGGAGCGTCTGTACCTACTTGGGGATCAAATATTTGATAATGGGCTTGTTACTCTAGCAAAGGTCTAACAAGATCCAGTATCTGAAACTTATGCTAGACAAATGTAGACTGGAAATAAGGCGTATATTTAGAACAGTGAAGGTAATTAATCATTGGGGCCAATTTACCAAGGGTTATAGTGGAGTCTCTAGCACTGGCAATTATAAAATCAAGATGGGATGATTTTCTACTAAATGCATGTGCTCTAACAGGATTTTGGGAAAGGCCGATGGCTTCTGTTAGGCTAGAATTCAGACCACAATGGTCTCTTCTGGCCCGTGAATCTCAGAAACTAGTCTCTTACTGTAACTCTGCCTAAGAGACTGTCATTTATTTTATATTTGCACAGCAAGTAGCACTGTGGAGGCCACCCTAGCAAGACCCTTAAGTGCTACAATAACAGGGTTAAGTAGTAATGAATCAGCTGGGTACAGCCAGTCAGGATGCTCTGTACAATACAATACTTGAGCCACAGAGTTAAGCATTTAAAAGACTGGTGTTAATCATTGCTGATAGAGATGACAGGGTACAATCTCCTGGAAAATAGGAACATATTCAAATATTCAAAAGTGTCCATTAAATCAGTTTATGCTGTGGAAAACAAAAGAGCTCTACCTTAGACTTTAGATTTGGGGGTATGAGAAACCTAAGGATGCAATAAAGCAGATGCAGACCATAGGTGGACAGCAGGTCAAATCCAGACTGTCAGATGCTTTTGAACAGACTGAAATCTTATTTACTTATTACTGTTATTTTTGTATTATTGTCTCTGGAGTCTGGACCTTGACAAAAAATAATCGATTCCCTGTGCAGTAAGGGAAATTACTTTGAACAGAGTCAGAGAGGGGACTTGCTTCCTTGAAAGGTTCTGCATTTACTGCTGTAACTAAGACATCAGAAGCTGCCTTACAGAGCCGGGGAGAGCACACAGGTCAGGTATGAGAAAAAGCGTTTTGTTTTGCACTGTATTTGGGGAGGTGCAGACCGCAGTGAGTGTGGGGTTTGTCCGACCAAATTGAGAACTGAGCGAGGAGACGGCCGGAAATAGTTCCGCGCCCTATAATGTGACGCGCCTTCGCTCCCACCAATGAAGCACCGCAGAGCGAATTCTGGCCAATCATTAGCCAGAGCTTAACTTCAAATTCAAAAAGTAGCCTTTTGGCGCCAGCCCCGCTCCGCTATTCATTGATCTGATGAATCATAAAACGAGTCCCAGTTAGAAGTTAACAATGGAACGTAGCGTAAAACACCGATTAAAGCTTTCAGCTCAGGCGCTTTCAAGAACGAATGAAGAATTGTTTCCACCTGTAGCTAAAATTAAAAAATATTTTCATTAATCCTCATTCACCCCTCCAGCCTGCACATTCACAACCTCAAACGTCTCCAGGCCTTCTCTGCTCTTTTATCCCTTTGAAACATTTTAGTGTAATTTCTTATAGGTCTTTGAGTTGCAATCCCCGCTATTCCCCCCCCCAGAGACCAGTAATCTGTCCCTCCGTGTAGCAATTTTAAAGATATATATTTTTATTTGAAAAATCAGGAACATTAAGTTTATTTAAATCACTGAATTTATATGTTGGGAAGAAATTGATACCACCCAGAATGTTGCTGAATGTCTTTAATGCCTTAAAATTGATAGAATAGAGGAAAGAATATTTCTATTTTTTCAAAATATTCGAATACAAAGAAACAAGGTAATATATTTGTTAAGACTCAAATATTTTATTACTGGACTCACCTTGTCTCTGGAGAAAAGGTCCAGACTTCAGAAAAAAAAATACAACAATCAAGAAATAAGTTTTTGTTGCTGAGAGATAAGCTTCTAGTTCTCAAAGGTCTGGAAAGTGTACTTGGGGGTGTCACAGCTAAATATAAAAAAATATTGTTTAAACTGATTAATGCTGTTTCAGGCATGTGGGGTAAAAATATATTTAAAATTGCTGAATAGCATGATCCTTCAAAGCTCTGATATTTATCCAATTCACTCAATTACCAGGTCCACTGAAGTGAAGAGGAAATTCACTTACTCACTGTGCCCGTCAATTCCATCTCTTATCCCCCGATATCAACTAGAGTTGTGATTCGCCAAGATGTTCTAAAATTAGTGGAATTTAACACTGGGGATAAACTGCAAGAGAAGTTAGACTCACTCAGTACATCTGAAAGTCAGAGGTTTTAACCACTGTCAGTTAAAGTGACCGGAGCTCTCTTACAGATGAAGTAGGTGGCTCTTAAAAGAGCCGTTGTGTTGTTTTTTTTAAGAAAGGCCAGTTACTTGGAGCTGGTGTACTTGGTAACCGCCTTGGTGCCCTCCGACACGGCGTGTTTGGCCAGCTCCCCGGGCAGCAGCAGGCGCACGGCGGTCTGGATCTCCCGGGAGGTGATGGTGGAGCGCTTGTTGTAATGCGCCAGGCGAGACGCCTCCCCGGCGATGCGCTCGAAGATGTCGTTGACGAAGGAGTTCATGATGCCCATGGCCTTAGAAGAGATGCCGGTGTCGGGGTGAACCTGCTTCAGCACCTTGTAGACATAAATGGAGTAACTCTCCTTCCTGGTCTTGCGGCGCTTCTTATCCCCCTTTTTCTGGGTCTTAGTCACCGCTTTCTTGGAGCCTTTCTTGGGCGCGGGAGCGGACTTGGCTGGATCAGGCATAATGACTTCAAAGCAGCTCACTTGATAAAACACCGATACGACAAGCTGACTGATAAGCTGCCAGACTAGGAGAGCCTTTATTTATAGCGCCCCTATGCAAATGACGGTAGCCTAATTCCTACCTTCCCATTGGATAGTAAATACTCAGTTACCTTTCTCCTTTACAAACTCGTATGCAAATAAGGTGCCACTCCAAGTTTCGCAATCCTATTGGAGACCACAACTGAATCGTCTCCCGATTGGTCAGAGTGAGAAGTCGGCTTCCCATTGGTTCTCTCGGGAGCTTTTTGCTTGGCCAATCACCAGTGTCTGGCCTGATCGCTAACGAAGGCATAAAAAGCAAAGAACACGGTTCGCTCCGTTACAGTTTTATTTTGTTCAAGCAGTGTTTGTTTTGTCTCTAAAGAGCTTTATAATGTCTGGTCGCGGAAAGCAGGGAGGTAAAGCTCGGGCTAAAGCCAAGTCTCGCTCCTCTCGTGCGGGGCTGCAGTTCCCTGTAGGCCGTGTGCACCGGCTGCTGCGCAAGGGGCACTATGCGGAGCGAGTGGGAGCCGGCGCTCCCGTTTACATGGCTGCGGTGCTGGAGTACCTCACTGCTGAAATCTTAGAGCTGGCTGGCAACGCTGCTCGGGATAACAAGAAAACCCGCATCATCCCCCGGCACCTGCAGCTGGCCATCCGCAACGACGAGGAGCTGAACAAGCTGCTGGGCAAAGTCACCATCGCGCAGGGTGGCGTCCTGCCCAACATCCAGGCGGTGCTGCTGCCCAAGAAAACCGAGAGCCACAAAGCCAAGGGCAAGTGAGCAGGCTCCTGCTGCCTTCTGGGCGAGGGAGACCCCCGCCACCCAGCGTCTTAACCCCAAAGGCTCTTTTCAGAGCCACTCACGATGTCAGGCAAAGAGTTGTTAATCCCTGTTCTGTCGGTTTGGGTTTTTTGGGGGAGGGGGATGTTGCTAAGGAAAAACGAACGATCAGTTCAATAAAAAAAAGCTGGTGCTCTCCCGGGAGAAAACAGGTGGCAAGAATATACAGGAGCCCAAATGTTCTCTAGGAAAACACGCCCCATGGATAGAAAACCTGATCCCTTCCCGGAGAACTGGAAACGATGCTCCTGGTACTGTGAACAACTGACAAGCTCTTTGGCCAGGTGTATGGGGCGGCGGGAGACACGTAGTGATTTTAACAAAGCGGGGAAAACTCAAGTTCTGGAATCGGTTTCCGCGCTTTCCCTTGCTGTAGGGGCTGTTGTGTCGTATCAGGGCGAAGAGCAATAAGAAAACGGATACACTGGGTCAGACCAAAGGTCCCTCCAGCCCCGTGTCCTGTCTTGTGCCAGTGGCCAGTGCTGCAGAGGGAATGGAAGCGGGCGGAATGGGATGCGAACAGAGCAAGTAAACGGGACCGGAGACCTGCTCAGAGCTGCTGGTTTCTCAGAGCAAGAGGGAGGGGAATAATCGAGAGAACTTTGCGCGGGGGCGGCTGGTTTTAATTCAAACGGTGCAAACGGCTGCGCGCCAGCCACCAGCGAAGGAGGCCCAGGGAACGCACACGCCCCTCCGCAGCGCGCCCTTACGCGACGGAGGGCTGTGGCTCCGGCCAATCCCCGCGCAGCCCGTCAAATTCAAAAAGCTCAACTGCCGCTGCGACGAGTTAATGAAAATCCGCAGGAGGCGCAGAATGCGCAGAACAGAGGCACTTGAGCAACCCCCCCACTTCCCCTCTATGTCCCCCCAGGCGCTGAGCCCACAACCCCCCACTTCCCCTCTGTGGCCCCCAGGCGCTGAGCACACACACACCCAGACTGCCCCTCTATGTCCCCCCAGGCGCTGAGCCCACAACCCCCCACTTCCCCTCTATGTCCCCCCAGGCGCTGAGCCCACAACCCCCCACTTCCCCTCTATGTCCCCCCAGGCGCTGAGCCCACAACCCCCCACTTCCTCTCTATGTCCCCCAGGCGCTGAGCCCACAACCCCCCACTTCCCCTCTATGGCCCCCCAGGCGCTGAGCCCACAACCCCCCACTTCCCCTCTATGTCCCCCCGGGCGCTGAGCCCACAACCCCCCACTTCCCCTCTATGGCCCCCCGGGCGCTGAGCCCACAACCCCCCAGTTCCCCTTTATGTCCCCCAGACGCTGAGCCCACAACCCCCCACTTCCCCTCTATGTCCCCCAGGCGCTGAGCCCACAACCCCCCAATTCCCCCAGGCACTGAGCACCCCGCCCCAGACTGCCCCTCTGTGGCCCCCCAGGAACTTGAACAAGTCCCCCACATCCCCTCTATCCCCCTGGGCACTGAGCGAAGCCCCTCCCAGTGTCCCCCCAAGTACTCCTCTATGCCCCCCAAGTGCCACTCTACGCCCCCCATGTATCCCCTCTATCCTCCCTAGGCACTGAGCACCCACCCTTCCCCCTTCCCAGTATCTCCTCTCTCCCCAGGCGTTTAGCTCCCTGCTCTAGGGAAGGAAACAGAGGGGTTTGGTCACCTCTTTCCAATCCCTGCTCAGCCCGGGAAATTTAAACCCCTCAACGGTCGCCCGGCTGTTCATAGCCAATCAGGAGACAGGGTTAGGCTATAAATTGCGCACAGCGAGAGCTAAGGGTTATTGCTCTGTGGCTGGGCTGGAGACAGGTTGGTAGCGCACAGCAGCGAGGATGGCCCGTACCAAGCAGACGGCTCGTAAATCCACCGGCGGGAAAGCGCCCCGTAAGCAGCTCGCCACTAAGGCTGCCCGGAAAAGCGCCCCCGCCACGGGCGGGGTGAAGAAGCCCCATCGCTACCGCCCCGGTACCGTGGCCCTGCGGGAAATCCGCCGCTACCAGAAATCCACCGAGCTGCTGATCCGCAAGCTGCCCTTCCAGCGCCTGGTGCGGGAGATCGCCCAGGACTTCAAGACGGATCTGCGCTTCCAGAGCTCGGCCGTCATGGCCCTGCAGGAGGCGAGCGAGGCTTACCTGGTGGGGCTCTTCGAGGACACCAACCTGTGCGCCATCCACGCCAAGCGAGTGACCATCATGCCCAAGGACATCCAGCTGGCGCGCCGCATCCGCGGGGAGAGGGCCTAGAGCCGTCCCCCTCGGAGCCGCCGGCTCCCGACAACCACCCCAAAGGCTCTTCTAAGAGCCACCACGTGCCCACGCGAAAGAGTTGAAGTTCATCCGTTCTCCGTCTTAATCCGGGATAAATTTCCTTCGTGGATTTTCTAAACATAGAACCAGATTAGTGCAAAACTTGTACCCGGCTTCCTATATTGTCGCAGTTAGGTCATTCCGCAAGTGCGAGTTCGTTTATCACCATGTGAAGGGAAAAGTTTGAATGTAACTGGACTGGCCTTACAAGGCACCACCCCCAGTCCTTAAACCCCTTCCCGGTGGCGGAAGGAGTTCAGTGCAAACACGACCATTTTCATTTTAAAACGCCCTGTTTTAAAAACGTAGGCTTCCCCAATGCTCAAACCAGCATGTTTGGTCCTGGTATTCAGGGAACAAGAAAACATAAAGGCGGGTAATGGGACGGTACAGTAATAACTGGGTGGCTGGAGTAAGGAAGCGGCCACGGCGAGTTTCTCTAGGGGGAGGAAAGGAATGAATCGAATATTTTATCACCATCTTGTTTCTGAATTGTTTTCAAGCCTCTTTCGCAACCGGCGAGTGAGGCTTCAGAGTCGGTTTGAGCACAAGGTTCTGGCTCCGGATTTGCAGCTTTTATTTTTCTTTGGAGGAAAGTTTATTATTATTTTTTTTTTTAAATAAAAGTAGCCAGTTTATTCAACGCCGCCTCCTTCACGAGAGGGTGGCTCGATATGCAAGTGACTGGGAAGGGGGGGAAAACAGGGATCAACTGATTTACAGCAGCTCAGAAAATAAGCCCCTCTCCGGTCCGCTGCCCGGCACTGGTGCCCCCGAGTCCAGTCAACCCCCCTGAGAAGTGGGGGGGGGGGAGAGGTCCCCTCTGCTGTCAGGGTCTATCCGGGCATTTATGATGACTTGATCCGGGCATTTACTCTAGTCCCTCGATGGCGCGGTCTGAATTCGTGCTCGCTCAGCGGAGGGAAGCGGGATGCGCTGCGCCTGTTCACACGGAGCAGGGAACGACCCCTCCTTCCCTTGTACACTGTGTTGTAGAAGCTTTTTCTCATCTCCTCCCTGGTGGTCTAGTGGTTAGGATTCGGCGCTCTCACCGCCGCGGCCCGGGTTCGATTCCCGGTCAGGGAAGGATTCATTTTTATTTTATTTGTTACCCTGTGGCATTTTGTGCAGAACACCCTGTAGGATCATCGCATCAGCCCACAACCCCCTTCCAAAGGAAAGAAAATGATCTTCCTACGAGGCAGATTCCTGCGGCCACACGCGCATGTCCCGGGTTGCAGCCCAGCAGGTAGAACCGGAGCTGGGTTTGTTTGCTGGCCGCAGAAGCTGCAAGTTTTGGCCCCGGCAGGAGCAAAGCAGCAAAACCCGGAGCCGCGAGCCGGCTTCTCTCGCAATAAAGCCGCGCCGGTGCCTGGCTTGTTTGCAAGCGCCGGGCCCCATAAAAGGGGAAGGGACCCGGGACCGGTTCAAGGTTTGTCTGCTGAAAAGGCACCGCTGGGATTCGAACCCAGGATCTCCTGTTTACTAGACAGGCGCTTTAACCAACTAAGCCACGGCGCCGGCTTGCGAAAGTGGTTGCAGTTTTCCCTTTCATGCCAAGCAGCTCCAGTGCCGCCTTTTGCTCATTTCTGCAACTAGATGGGTGAGCTGCGGGAAGGGAATCCGCAGGGTGCAGCTTTTTATACTGTGCCCGAGATCTCAGCCCCGTCCCTCAGTTAGAAACACTTGTAAATCCTCCCCTGGTGACTATGGGAATAAAATCCCTCCTAGGTGTTCACCTGGTCGGGGAATAATTCAACTGGCAGAGTTTCTGGGACACAAGGCCTGACCTGTTTAGTTCTAATAACTTTATTCTATGTTGAAGTTGTTGCCGGCACAGAGGGCCGAAGACAGCAACAGTGGGGGTTCGTTGCCCGGTGTGCGCCGCACTAATTAACACACCAGGGTGGAGAAGCAAACCAGGTTTATTTGAGCCCAAAAAGGTGCCAGGGAGAAAAAACATTCTCAAATCCTGCACACAGATACAAGCGTTTTTTCTCTCTTTATACATAACTTCAGCTAAGCATTCCCATCACCCCCACACTCAAGTGCCAGCCAGTGCATCATTGGCAGGAGGATCCATCTTGTCGCGTTCCTGGGCTTAAATCAAGTGTTTAGACCAACCAAGGGCCAGAACGTAAGCTGTCAGTGTAGCCTTCCAGCAGTATGTCTTGTGGTATTCACCTTCACAGGATCAGTGCAGTCTAATGTGATCAGACAGCAAGTGTGAAAAATCGGGACAGGGGGTGGGGGGTAATAGGACCCTATATGAGAAAAAGACCCAAAAATCGGGACTGTCCCTATAAAATCGGGACATCTGGTCACCCTAGTGCAGTCATGGGTAACCCCCACCATGGTGGCTTGGGACTGCTACAGAGGTATTACTCATCCCCCAGAGCTGCCTTTTAGCTCCCATTCTCCCATCTTCTCCACCACACATTGTTAGCACCTGTTGGTAAATATTAATCCTTTCTGTTCTTTCTTTTTGCATATTTCATCCGTGTATATAGGAACTATTCTTTAGAATCTCTGTCTTCAACAAAGAGTATGTCTGAATTTGAAGGATCAGAACAATGGTCCTTGACCAACAAGTATTCAGGCATTTTAGCTATGATGCTGTATCTGAAACAATCTTGGGCACCTTCAGGTCTATCCATCTCCAGCTATTCTTGGAAACCCTCTTAACATGCGCGTGCACTCTCTCTCTCTCTCACACACACATACACACACACACACACACACACACACACACACACACACACACACACACACACACACACACACACACACACACACACACACACACACACACACACACACACACACACACACACACACACACACACACTGATATATGCAAATATAGACTTGGGAAACTAATATGGGATGATTGTTACAGCCGGTGTTTTCTGATGCGGAATCAACAGGGAAGAAAGATTGAAAAAAATGGAGTTTAGTCTGGAGAGGAGAAGACTGAGAGGGGACATGATTATAGTTTTCAGGTACATTAAAGGTTGTTACAACTGGAGGAGGGATAAAAATTGTTCTTAACCTCTGAGGATAGGACCAGAAGCAATGGATTTAAATTGCAGAAAGGGAGGTTTAGGTTGGACATTAGGAAAAACTTCCTGACTGTCAGAGTGGTGAACCACTGGAATAAATTGCTGAAGGAGGTGGTGAAATCTCCGTCATTGGGGATTTTTAAGAGCAGGTTGGACAAACCCCTGTCAGGGATGGTCTAGACAATACTTAGTCCTGCCATGAGTGCAGGGGACTGGACGAGGTGACCTCTCGAGGTCCCTTCCAGTCCTACGATTCTGTGAATGTGGGGTAAGAATGTTACCTTGCAGAATTGTTAGTCCTCCAAGCTTCACACAGGCCTTCACACATGACTCAGGCAAACTAAGAATGCATAGAAATGACATATGTTTCTGGGAGAATATTCTTGGCAACAAGATTTCCTTTGTCTGTGTAGTAAGAGGAGGCCCTGAGATATAAACCTTGGTTTCAGAGGCCCGGTATGAGGCCTAAGGCCTGAACTAAAGTAATGGTCAAGACTTTGCTAACATAAAGCAAAGTTAAGCTGTGAGCCAGAGGCAGGCCCTGCTCACAGAAGCTGGCAAGGAAAGGGCTGATGCTGCAAAAAGAGACATACCTAAAAGGTCCTGGACACCATATATCAGAACATTCGCATACTTGTACATTCCACACGGATAACAAGGAACAAGCTCACCCATCCCAATGACAGGGCCAAAAGGGTAATATGATAGATGAAGTTGTTTTGTTCGAACCAACATGTACAAGGTGATAGGCGGCACCTTGCTATGAAGAGGACTTGCACCTCAATATGTCAGGAGTGAAGTGTAACTTGTTTGTAACTGTGGATAAGAATGCATCCCTGGGGCAGTGTCTTTGGGTTTCAATTGCAGCAAGGGAGGTTTAGGTTGGACATTAGAAAAAACATCCTAACTGTCAAGGTGGTTAAGCACTGGAATAAATTGCCTGGGGAGGTTGTGGAATCTCCATCATTGGGGATTTTTAAGAGCAGGTTGGACAAACACCTGTCAGGGATGGTCTAGATAATACTTAGTCCTGCCATGAGTGCGGGGGACTGGACTAGATGACCTCTCGAGGTCCCTTCCAGTCCTATGATTCTATGAACATTCTATTAAACAAAATCCCTCAGTGGAGTAGAAGGGTGAAGTCTCCTCTATTAGTGAACCCACCAGCTGGCTGTCTAGCACCAAGGGTGGCGTGGGATCCACATGTTGCCTGGACTGCAGGCTCAATTGGAGGCTAACTGCAAACTCCCTTCCGTGCTTTTTTCGTGGGAGAATTGCATCATCCGATTGTTCAGAGTCAGGTCAAACATTGCTCCCAGCTGCTGAAAAAATCTTGGCAGCCTTGTCTTTTCATAGGTGCTGGTACTCAGGGTGATGCTGCACCCCTCTGGCTTGAAATGGTTTCCATCATGTACAAGATTTACAGTTTGGTGCAATGGCTCTCAGCACCCCCCACTATACAAATTGTTCCAGAACCACTGGGTCCTTTTGGTCTGCTGCCCACATGGCTCATTTCATTCAGGGCTGGTTCCCAGGTTCTACAGCAGGAGTTCTCAAACTGAGGGTCGGGACCCCTCAGGGGGTCGTGAGGTTATTACATGGGGGGGTCATGATCTGTCAGTCTCCACCCCAAACCCTGCTCTGCATCCAGCATTCACAATGGTGGTAAATATATTTAAAAAGTGTTTTTAATTTATTGGGGGGGTCGCACTCAAGAGGCTTGATATGTGAAAGGGGTCACCAGTACAAACGTTTGAGAACCACTGTCCTACAGGGATCTGGGTCAGTGGGAAATATATTCTCCCTCCTGCTTTTCCCTGTCCCAAAGGCTCCCAAAGTGGAGCACTGTTTGTATAACAACTCTCTGATCACTGTGTGGGTGAAGGTATAGGGAGGAGATGCCGCGCCAACCAAACTGTTTCCATTTGAAGTTAACTGCTGATTAATGATTGGCCAGGGAGCGATGTTAAGTGTCTCATTGGTGTGCGAGAGCGCATACGTCACCTTGGGCGGGGCGAGCGAGCGGGGCGAGATCTGCCCCCTTTGTGCTTGTAGGTTCTCACTCCGGTCGGACTACAGCCTATATAAAGCCTTCTTCTGTCTTTATGGAAGTATTGTATCTTCTTAGATTGGTGTTTTGTGTTCTTATTTTTGTAGCTATGTCAGGTCGTGGAAAGGGCGGCAAAGGGCTGGGGAAAGGTGGTGCTAAGAGACACCGTAAAGTGTTGCGGGATAATATCCAGGGTATCACTAAACCGGCTATTCGCCGCTTGGCTCGCCGCGGTGGGGTGAAGCGTATCTCGGGATTGATCTATGAAGAGACCCGTGGGGTGCTGAAGGTTTTCCTGGAGAACGTGATCCGCGATGCGGTGACCTACACCGAGCACGCCAAGCGGAAGACGGTGACGGCTATGGATGTGGTGTATGCGCTGAAGCGCCAGGGGCGCACCCTGTACGGCTTTGGGGGCTGATTTAGTTCTTTAATGTGCGAAACGCGTTTATTCGACCCAAAGGCTCTTTTAAGAGCCACCCACTCTTCCACAGAAAGAGCTTGTTCCACTACTGTGTTTAGATAGAAGTGAAGTGGTCTATAGAGATGCAGTAATGGGCTCGTTTAGTTGCAATAAGGGGACTAAAAACTCTAGTTTCTAGCCTAGCAAAGATTAAGTAAATCTTAAGGGTGTAACTGGTTCTGCAAAGAGTTTTGTACTCTGGTGTACGCCTTGAAGCGCCAGGGCCGCACCCTGCACGGCTTCGGAGGCTAATCTCCCTTCCCTCTGCTCCGAAGAAATCATTCCACACACAAGTCCTTTTAAGGGCCGCTCACTCCTGCATAGAAATAATTGGTTTTGCTGTATATCGTTACACGGATATTAACATTGTGCTTAAATCTGGTATGGATATTAGAATTTAAATGCCTTTTCAACTAAGCTACCACAATGTTAGTGATACTGTTACAGTAAACGCTTCAAAAACATTCCAACGTGAAACGGCTGAGCTTGAATTAATATGCAAACTAGATCCCATTAATTTGGGCTTGAATAGGGACAGGGAGTCATTACACAGATTGAATCTATTTCCCCATGTTAAGTATCCTCACACCTTGTCAACTGTCTGAAATGGGCCATCTTGATTATCACCACAAAAGTTTTTTTGGCTGCTGCTAATTGCTCATCTTAATTAATTAGCCTCTTAGAGTTGATATGGCTATTTCCACCGTTTCATGTTGTGTGTGCATCTGATGAAGTGGGCTGTAGCCCACGAAAGCTTATGCTCAAATAAATGTTAGTCTCTAAGGTGCCACAAGTGCGCCTGTTATTGTTACAATGATATAGCTCTAGAGAGTATAAACTAGCAGTAATACTTAGAGCTGTACTTTCTTTAAGAAACTGCATTGTTCAAGAAGAAAAAAACCAGGGACCCACTTATAGGATTCCGGACAAGTTGGGAACGAGACAATTGCAACGGGCAGAACAAGCTTTTACAGCAGGTGCATAGAGCTGAGGTGAAAGGAAGTGGTGCAAGTGTCTGATCACATATGCGGGGATTGGAAGATGAAATATAGAGGAATTTAAGCAGCTTCAATTCTCCCATTCTGACTCCTACCCAAAGACGACGACTTGCAAGGGACCATTCTTTGAGGAAGGAAAATCAGGACACTTTTAGTATTTCAGTTTAGTCACCCTTAGGTTACTATGAAAATACCAGATTTCCCATCACCCAAATGCAGTTTCCCGCTGAATACAAGGAAGCTGCTTTATTACAAAATACTATCAAAATGTTTCAAAGGGACAGTGAAAAGATATTTATCCCCAAATAAAAGCTGGACGCTACCCGTGAATCCAACGATCCACAGCTAGGGTCAGCTGCGTGAGGATTTCACATCACAAGCGCTGTCTCCTAACAGTTTCTGCAGAGAAATCAAACGGTAGAGCAGTTATGCCACCCCTACAGCGTCTCACCTATTCAACGGCAGGGAAATCGCTGTTTCATTATCTCAGGAAAAGAACGATGGAACAGGAGAGCTTCAGAAATGGATTGAAATTCCTTGCTCTGAATCGTAGAGCACTATATGGATTCAGTGGTATACGTTAGCCGGTTTATGTTTGTGAATTCGAATTGATTTAAACTGTAAGGATACTGAAAAGCTAAGTGCTCAAAGACTCCAGAGAACAGGCGTTAGCAGAAACTACCCCATACAATATCAATAGAGTAAGTACTTGTGGTACTAAAACCTAGATTTCTGTGCCTAGCAAACCCAGCTCTTTCTTTGCAGAAGTGGGTGGCCCTTAAAAGGACCTTTGGGTTGTAATAGTTACAGCAGTTCCTAGGCTGGAAGATTAACCCCCGAAGCCGTACAGGGTGCGCCCCTGGCGCTTCAGCGCGTACACCACATCCATGGCCGTCACCGTCTTCCGCTTGGCGTGCTCGGTGTAGGTCACCGCATCACGGATCACGTTCTCCAGGAAAACCTTCAGCACCCCGCGGGTCTCTTCGTAGATCAGCCCTGAAATGCGCTTCACCCCGCCGCGGCGAGCCAAGCGGCGGATCGCAGGCTTCGTAATACCCTGGATGTTGTCTCGTAAGACCTTGCGGTGCCTCTTAGCACCTCCCTTACCCAGCCCCTTTCCGCCTTTGCCACGACCAGACATTTTAACACCACTCCTCACCTAATCACACAACAATGAAACTACTTCAGCGCTAACAGCCAGAACTTAACTAGGCTGCAATCCGACCAGAGGGAGAACTGCGAGGGAAGCCGGCGGGAACTCCCTCTCCCGCCCTCTTCTCAGCCTGACCTTGTGACGCTCATTCCATTCCCACCAATGAGACACAGCGCATCGCACCCTCAGCCAATCCTGAGCCAGTCTTCTACTTTGAATGCAAAAGAGTGAATTTTGGCGCTTGGGCCTGATTTTAGATCATGCGCAGAAAGGTGCTGCCAACAGTGCTTTGGGGAGGGAGGGGATGCTTTTCCTTCCAAACGGCGGGGCAGTGCTTAATTTGTGTCAGGCCTCACTAGGGCTAGGGTTGGCAGTTCATAGCCCTGGCACCTCTAGGCTTGCTGCATCAGTGATGAATGTAAAAAAAATTGCTTGAGCCTCAGCACCTCTGTCATTACAAGTTGGGGTGTGTGTGTGTGTGTGTGATTTTTCACTAGTACTGAGGGGATCCCTGAAGGCGTGTGTCACTGAGTCCCTGGGCAATGTTCGGGGACTACTCCATACAAAGCCAGCCAACACTCTGGGGGAGCGTCCTCTCTCTGAGCAGACTCACCAGGGCAAGAAGCTTCCACAGCTTTGACCTTTCTGGGTCTGACCTTGGAGCATTCAGCATCCCCGTCCACACTGTGTGCTTCCTGCAGCAAGTCCACGGGGGGGGGTCTGGGGGAGCCAGAGGGCCCTGCCCCTCTACTCTACATTCAGAGGTGGCTCTCAGCCACCAGGTAAAACAGAAGGTTTATTAGTCAACAGGGACACAGCGTAGAGCAGAGCTTGTTACCACAGAAATCAGTAACTTTCAGCAAAGTCCATCTTGTGGATTCCTGGGCCAGACGCCATATGAACACCATAAAGGGCTTGTCAAAGTCTGGGTTTCCCAGCACCGGGCCCTTGACCAGATCCTCCTTCAGCGCGTAGAGAGCCCTCTGGTACTGCCCGGTCCTGACCTGCTTGTCTGGCTTCCCCTTCGTGCATAGCTCAGTGATGGAAGCTGACATGGAGCTAAAGTGGGCCACAAACTTCCGGTAGTGCCCTGCCATCCCGATAAAGGACTGGGCCCGTTTCTTAGTCTGGGGAGCGGGCCAGTCTCTGAGCGTCCCCACCTTGGCCAGCTCTGGCTTTAGACAGCCGCACCCCTACCTTGTGGCCCAGGTATGACACCTCTGCCATCCCCACCTTGCACAGCCCAGCTTTTACAGTCAGCCCTGCATCCAGGAGGCGACTCAGTCCCCACGTCACCTGGGACACATGGTCCTCCCAGAGGTGACTAATGGCACAAAGATCAATGTACGCTAGAGTAAAATTCTCCATCCCTCGCAGTAACTGATCCACCTGGCGCTGGCAGGCCACTGGCACCTCCTGGAGGCTGAAAGGTAGGGCCAGGGATTTGTACAGCCCCAAGGGGAACAAAAGCAGGTGTCAACCTGGCATCTGGCTCCAAAGGCACCTGCCAGATGCTTGGCTGTGGGTCAGCATTTAAACAGGGAGGTATCTCACCAAGCTCATCCAGCTGTGAAACAATGCAAAGCGGGTGTGGACTAGCGGAAGCAATTTACTCAGTCCAAAATACCGAAACGTGAACACACACCTTACAGTGGTACAGTGTTTGCCAAGCCGATTTATAGCTCTTCCAAGCACAGTAGCTAAAGGAAGGTAAGACAGCAAACAATAAAAATCCAATTTTTGTGTGTGGACACGAGGCAGCGTAGACTGAAAAAAACTAAATCGATGACCAAAAAAAACATTTTTCCCATATAGGCAACCCTGTCTTTTATTATTCTCAAACAGGAAATAGTCAGCGCATGTGT
>NC_059086.1:38008220-38065720 GCF_020497125.1 Mauremys mutica
CGGTCAATGTTGTGGAAGCAAGGAAAGAATTAATAAGGATTTGAAGGGGATTTTAATGCATGTTAGTCAGTTAGCAAGAGTCAGGCCATACTGTGACCCTTATGACGTGAGATTTGTAGAAGCAAGATAATGTAAGACAGAGTGAACTGTGTGAAAGTATTACGACCTTGCAATGTGCAGTCTTGCTTTTTCTAGTAAGATAGCAGAGAAGCTTATGTATAAACAAAATGTATTTGTTGCTTTTTACTGTCTCCATGAGTGTCTAAGCTTGTCCGTAACAAAGGTATAAAGGCTTGATGTAATTGTTTACCAGTTGAGAGACCTGTCCAGGACCCTGTGTCCTATGGCACTCTCTCCCTCCATTGTAATTACTGGAGAAATAAAAGTATTTGATTTTGCTGCACCCAAACAAAAAGCGAGAACTGAGTTTTTCTTCGACAATTTGGGGGCTCGTCCGGGATGGCAACGCCCACGGACCCACAGACGACTACTACGGATCATTCCCCTTCGAACCCCATGGCGCCACATGAGAGGTATGAGACCTTTTGAAATCTCTATTGGGGTATCGGAGGAGGACTTTCCGTGAAGACGTCTGTCTCTGTTGGGCTCACGCCATCTGAACTTATTGACTGTGCAGCAGGATCAGATGCAAAGTGGTATTGGGGAGAGGCCCCAATAAGGTTAGTTTATAGCAGTACTGGGAACTGCTGAGTTGGCCAAGGAAATGCATAAGGTAATGCATAGGTAAATGCATTAGAATGCACCGGTGCTGAGGGGTTTTTACCGCCTCAAGAGGGGTTGTCATACCGCCTCATGGTATTGGTCCGGACCAGGTAAAGATGCATCGTGGTTAAAGAGATAAAAAGGAAAAAAAAAATTTTTAAAAAGAGATAAAAAGGAAGAAAAAGAGGCCTTGGTGTGTGTGTGTGTACACCAGTGTGAGTGGCTGCCCTGGCTAGCCCGGTAACTAGTGGATCTTTAGGAGATCCGACCCACGGTGGGCTGACTCAGCCTGGCATAGTCCGGCGAGGAAGCTGCCTGGGTCTAGGGGTGTGTGAACCCATCTTCCCTCCCCTTTCCCTTCCGTGTGGGCTACTGATAGTCTGATCATCCCCTTAGTAGAAAATGGGTAAGGGACAGTCTAAATATTCCACCTTACCCCCTAAGGGTACCCCAGCATATTACATGTACGTACATTATGGTCCTAAAACCTGCAGGTATTTAAATGATTGGAATCTGTACACGCGTGAAAATTCATTTAAACAATGCCCATTAGAAGGCACCTTCAATCTAGATAAGATCATATATCTAAGAGGAGCTTTTAATCACCAAAGGAAAGCCTCTGACACGGTGTGAGCAATTTGTCTAGGAACGGGTTAATTTGAAATTCGGCTTCACCCAGAGATAAGAGAAGTTGTTTTGTGTTCAAGGTCGAGAATCAGTGCGGACTATGCTAAGTGCAAAGGCTGTACAAGTTACAGAATTGGAATTATATTTGCAAAGCTTAACTTCCCAGTGAGACATGTGTGAGTATTGAAGTGGTTTAAGGCTTGGGGCATTCATGTTTTTCCTGTGTGAGGTGGGAGCATTCCCAATACTCTCCATTGTTGTTTTATTATTTTTAATGAAGCTTTAAAATTTGATTATATGCTCTGTCAGTCTGATCACCTGACATGAGGGATAAATTAGTACCAGGAATTTGTCACAGTTTGGTGAGCACTTAATAATGGGTGGGTCTCTGGGTAGACCCCCAAAGGGGTCTGGATTATGTGTTAAGTGAATGGCCATGTATTTTTGCCCAGGTGGCAAGCCTTACTAGGGAGGACTCAGGTAGTCTTGTGAGTAGAAATGTTTTGGGGAAAAGACCAGTAGGGTGGGGCTAGTTGAGAAGCTCACCATCCTAGCTAAACTGGTAGTGGAGCAAATTGGTGCAAAATGGAAGGGACGGCTCAGCGAGAAAAAAAAGGATTGGGCCCAGGCGAGCAGGCAACAGACAGAGTGATTGGGAAACAGGTTGGAAACTTTTGAGGGTGTAGTGGAAAAAAGGAGTAAGTGAATATAAGCATGAGGATTTCAAATACTCAAGAGGATATTTGGAATGGTGATTTGAATTGGTAAAGTGGCTGTTGGAAGGGAAAAGCGAGTGATTTTTAAGAGAACAGTTTTGGTGTCTTTGAAATGTTTGTAAATAAATTCAGGCAAATAAATTTATTAGATTGTAATAATTTGGCTGTGACCGATGTTGTTATATCAATTGCAGACTGTATACAGTGCTATGTAATGAAAATTTTATTAGGCTCTACAGGCACTATAAGTGGTGATGTTTTCTTTCAGTGTTTAAAAGCAGGAATTAAAAGTATAAAAAGCAAGCCAGAAAGAATCTGTGTTACTGCAAATTAACTAACTGATAAGGTAGAGGCCGCTGAAACCAGAGCTGTCTGAGAAACACATACGAGAAATATGGGGTAATTCCTCTGTTTTGCCTGAAGTCAACAAGAGTATTTGTATGTTTTAAGTAATGCTTGACTGCCCAGAAGGGGTAGACCTATTTTGTCTTTCAGATAATCAAAGAAAACTAATGCCAGCTGCGCTGCATTCACCGTACCATGATTTACTGGCACAGTAAAAATTATGTTGTGTGTTCTATGTTCTGTCTTGTGGTGTTTGTCTAGTGGCCAAAATTGTTGTGTTTATTATTTTCATGAGATGGTCTGATTTGAAATCAAGCGAAAATGTTGCATTGAAATGCAGATACTTGTTTTGTTCAACTTAGCATACAAAGTGTTTGGTTACATCAGAAAAATGTGATACACTAAAGTCTAATACATTTTCTTAAGTAAGAGAAAGAAACTACATTGGTCAAATCTTTTAATTTACAGTGGTTATTAAAATTTGCATACTGTCAGTCTTTGGAAGCAATGACATGAAAAGTTAACCCACTCCCCATATTGTACAAGGGATCCTTCTGGCTACCTCAGACTTTTAGCCAGAGGGCTGGGGATGGTGGATAGCTATTGGACTAGAAGTTATATTTAGTGAACTTCTCCAAGTGGGTGTGCTTGTCCTGGCTTGTTATTCCAAAGTTTTGTAATAAGGTTATTTTAGTGAAAGGGTATATGTGGCATACATTGACTGATAAGATTTATGTACTGTATACCAGTACTGTTTATGTGTTCATGGTATGAAAAGGTGTATAATTGAAGAGTAAACGTTTCCTTTGTAGGTTAAATGAACAAATAAAAAAAAAAAAAAAAAGAGAATGGCTAACATGCGCTGGCCCCAGTCAAGGACACCGCTTGGCTGCCTACCAAGGGAAGGGGGGGGGGGAATGGTTGCTGCAGTTACACGAGATTGGTGTGCAGCGGCCAGCCCTCTCTCCTCCTTGAGGACCTTTTGTAAATATTCAGATTGATTTTATTTAAATGTCTAAATGTTGTGGTTATGAATATGTATTAGTTTTAGTTGATGTATTTACCACTTGGGTTGAAGCTTTTCCCTGCAGGATAGTAGATGTCTTTGCTTACAGATTTTGTACCACGTTTTGGCATCCCTGTGACTATCAACAGTGATTGTGGAACTCACTTTACTGGACACTTTACTGGACTGTAAAGGAGTTATGTACAGTTTTGCAGATCCAACACAACTTTCACTGCCCTCATCATCCACAATCTGCTGGGACAGTGGAACCCCAGAACAGGACTTAAAAAAATAAACTGGCCAAGATTTGTGCTGAGACACACTTAAAGTGGCCAGATGCCCTTCCTTTGGCACTGATGTGTATGAGAGCCATTCCCAATCGACAGACAGGACTCAGCCCTCATGCAGTTTTGACAGGACGCCCAATGTGACTACCAACTGCATCCCCACTAACCCCAGCTCAGATGGACATTCATTTGCTGGATAACATAATGCTTAAGTATTGTCAGGCACTAATGCAATGTGTTAAGTCTTTTTATACACAGGTGAAGGAAGCACTACCGAAGGATCCTGTGCAACCTTGCCAATCGTTGGGACCAGGAGCCTGGGTCTACATAAAGATCCATCAACGAAGGACTGCCTTGGCTCCACGCTGGAAAGGCCCTTTCCAAGTCCTGCTGACTACCAACACCGTTGTGCAGTGCCACAGACTGACTGCTTGGACCCAGGATTCTCACTGCAAAAAAAGACCCCTCCGCATCAGGAGAATTTTCCTACTGATGATTACCCTATTCTTTCTTCTAGTTCCACTGTGCTTCTGGACAGCAGGAAAAAGGGCAAGGTGCCAAACTGGCAACCTCTCCCTTGTCCACTGACAGACCAATTGTGCCTTTAGACTTTTCTAGAAAAAGCAAAGCCATTACAGGGTGATATGTGCTGGAAACCTCTCCCCTGTAGGATGCTAAACCACGATTGTTTTGGGAAAGAAGAAGAAACACTCGCTCCACTGACATTGCCAAAGTCCAGGAATTCCTGACTAAAAGGACATGGAGAACTGACCCTGGTGAAGAAACAAAGAATTGTGCACTGGGAGGCAGAAATTTGTGGGACCCATGATTGGGAATGTGGTATTAATTGGATTTTGGGGTTTAATCTACAGGCTGTGCCCTGTGTTTTGGATAAATCCTTCAGTATGTATTGCCCTCCCTAATTGGATTTTAAATGACATTGCCCTTATCCAGTTTTCAAATCACTTCTACATACCCAGATTGCTCACAAGGGGCTGCCATTAGATTAGCACAACAGAGGGCCTGGGTTATTTCCTCTGGAAAGAAAGGGAATTGAGCAGATCCCTGTGGGCTAGGGCCAATATCTTAAAAGCCAAGAACATGATAAGAAATTGGGCCAACTAGAAAAGGCTACTAGCCTTATTCTTGAAACTCAGCTATCTTACGTACAGGCTGGAGTTGGTGAGTTACATGTCATTTCAGCCCTTAGTTCTATGACCCAGAAGTTACTGACAGAGATGGTATTGAATACCACTGAGGCTGGGAAGGTATTGCAGTGGGATCTAGACCAGACTTGGCCCACTGCCCTTACAGATGCATCAGGAGTACCATCTGATCTGTGGTCATGGAGACATACTTGGACACTTTCTGGATGGAAGTGGGGACATTCAGAGTGCTCCTTCCAAGCGTATGGACCGGTTAGGGTGGGTGTGGGTTCCCACATACCGAATCCTGCTGGGTCCATGGGGAGGATGCATGTGGAACTGAATTATTTGCCGAGCCATCTGCGAAATTAGACCACCTGGTATACCTACCTGATTTCTAGACAGTACCCCTAGAATAACACCTGATGAGATATACATATTGATCTTACCACTGCTGCAGGCAATTATATCATTTACTGGCCTGCAGATAGATTGCAGATAGAATGTTGTTAGTAGCTCTTAGATTTCAGGTATATTTTGATTGGACTAGGATAGTGCCTGATCGGTTTCAAAAAATTTGCTTTCATTGTTACAGAGGTTCGAAGAATCTCTGCATTGCAAGGGCAAATTCACATGCTTTAGAATATATATTAAGCTGAAAGGAATGCCTTTTATACAGCTTATAGAGTGTTTACTTTATGTACTAGGTGTGATGTTTTATGCTTTGTGATCAAAATTGTACGACAGCCCCGTTATATTATTCCTATGAGAATGTTATTGTTTCTTGTGTTGTTAGTTTAGGATTATGTTATTGTTGTTGTTTTTGAAAAAACATAATTATAGTAATAATACCTTTTCTGATCATGCTAATCATGCATTGTCATTACATCCCTTGACAACCCCTCAGGTTGACATATCTGCTGTAGAATCTAAACTCCATGGTTTAATGCGAATTGAGATTTGAAATTGTTTGTTGTACTAGAAGTACAAAAGGGGGGAGTGTGGAAGCAAGGAAAGAATTAATAAGGATTTGAAGAGGATTTTAATGCATGTTAGTCAGTTAGCAAGAGTCAGGCCATACTGTGACCCTTATGACGTGAGATTTGTAGAAGCAAGATAATGTAAGACAGAGTGAACTGTGTGAAAGTATTACGACCTTGCAATGTGCAGTCTTGCTTTTTCTAGTAAGATAGCAGAGAAGCTTATGTATAAACAAAATGTATTTGTTGCTTTTTACTGTCTCCATGAGTGTCTAAGCTTGTCCGTAACAAAGGTATAAAGGCTTGATGTAATTGTTTACCAGTTGAGAGACCTGTCCAGGACCCTGTGTCCTATGGCACTCTCTCCCTCCATTGTAATTACTGGAGAAATAAAAGTATTTGATTTTGCTGCACCCAAACAAAAAGCGAGAACTGAGTTTTTCTTCGACAATGTCAAACTCATCCTGATTGAAATCCTGAGTGATCTGAGTGAGGTGAATGGAGTTGATGGGGAATGGCGTCTGGTGAATGGAGTTGATGACAAGAAAATAAGCTATTGCAATTTGGAATTTGCCAACCGGGAAAAGACTATCGACGAGATGCTGAGCCACTTCAGAAGCTCTGATGCCCTGGAAAAAGCTGGGAGATCCTGGAAGCCGTACCTAGGAAAGATCTCGCTGACAAGCTCATGAAGAAAATTGAAGTCACACTGCATAAAGTCTTGGATGAGCTGAGTGAGCTCGGGAACGCCGTATGCCGCATGCTTTGAAAACTGCAGTCGAGGCGTCTCCTCTGAGCTGAGCTGTGACTCAAGGGGCATTATAAGAAAGCCCGGACCAGGCGTCCATCTCATCCGATCTCTGACCATTCCAGTGGCCGCTATCAGAGGAACATAAAAACTGCCCCTTTCCTTCGACTTAAATTAAACCAAGGCAGCTGCCTTGAAGCCAAAATAAGTGCCCAAGTGGTTTCTTTAAACCCGTGCAAGTTTTATCACTCTCTGTGCGGCTCCCTCCCGACTGCGTCCTTGTCTCTTCAGCGTCACTCTTGCTCCCAGGCCGTCTTCTGAGTGTCCCACATTTTCTCTCCTAAGTTGCCTCTTTTTTCTTCCAGTCCCTTCTTAACACCCACTTCTGTCCCGACACCCCTCTCCCATGCTGGCGGTATCCTCACTGGCTGGCGTTTGGTCGGTAACGCCACATTTGTTTGTTTGTCTCTGTGATGGTCTCGTTGAGATTGTCAGCTCCTTGTGGCTAGATCCTTGTCTCGTGCGTCTCTACCTCGCTGGGTACATTCGTGGGGCATCGTAAACATGGGCTGCTTTCATTTCTCTAAGTATTATCCTGATTGCCAAGACCTTGGTCCTAGTGTAACTTTAAGTCTTGGCAATTGGGATAATCCATGGAGAAATGAAAGCAGCACAGGTGGGTCGGGATCGCAAAGGCCTCAGGTCAGATTTATTCACCTCTGATCCAAGTTATACTTTTGGCCTTTGCAACATCCCCTGGATGACTGTGCATCAGGTGAAGAAGTATTTCCTCTTGCTTGTTTGAAACTCCTAGCCCCTGGCTACCCCTTCCCTGCACCCGGAGCTACACCTGCCTGTAAATCTCCTCAGGTGAAATATGCAGGGAAGGGCTCCACAATCTGTGTCTTACGTAGGAACCTTTCCAGGAAATTGACACACTTCTTACAGAGCCCTAGGTTTTGCCTTCCAGAAACCCAGCGTGGTTTATAATCAGACCCTCGCACATCCGAGGGCTGAGCGTGGCTGTTTTAGGAATGGGGAACCTCCTGACAAAGCAAACACACAGAGGTCAACAGAGATCAGTCTCCCTGCCACAGGAAGTCCTGCTTCTGCGCATATACAACACTGAGCGCGGCTGATTTCCGGTCTTTGAGCAGAGCCGAACACACCACACAAAGCTTTTTGAACAGCACCCGTGCATGCTAGTTCCACTACATATAGAAGAAGAAGCTGCTGTTTTGCACTCACCGAGCAGCGTGCCCACTGCACAGGTAAGGAGACTGCAGAGGCAGGAACAGGGGCCACGGCACAGGCTCCTGGGAGAGGGAAACTTTAGCTCTACAAAGTCAGTTTTCTGCCCCAAGCGCTTTGAGCAGAGTGAGGTGTTGCTGAGGGAGGGGAGGTTTTTTGCAACCAGGAGCCGCTAACAGGGACTTTTGAGAGGGAGTTTGGAAGGGGAGTGGGAAGGGGGTGAGGGACAATTGCCATTTTTAAAACCTTTACGCTACACTCAAATCAAAACTTCTTGATTTAAACAAAAGCCCTGTCATTAACTAGGAAGCTGCAGGAGACAATGCAGGCAGAAGCCCAGCAGCAGAGTGGGGGCTACCCAGTTTATTGTGCTGCTGAGTGCAGCATGTCTGCTTACCTGCCCTGTGGGCGGGTGGCGTATGTGTGCAGTCGGTGCAGGGAGCTCCTGGCCCTCAGAGACCACGTACGGGCTTTGGAGGCCAGGGTGGCGGAACTGGAGGAGCTAAGGGAGCAGAGAGGTACGTTGATGAGGCTTTCCGGGACACTGTAGAATTGTCCCACCTCCGCTCAGACAGCCCCTGCGCTGTTGAGGAGGATGAAAGGCCCAGGGAAGCAGAGCAGTCGATGGGAGCAGAGGGAAACCTTCCCGTAGTTGGGACCCTCCTTCCAGATGGTGCTGGGGTTGCCTCTCGCACTGAGGTTGCCTCTCCGGGGGAGGGAACTCCAGTTTCTAGGAAAAGGCAGGTGTTAGTAATGGGAGATTCGATTATTAGAAACGTAGATAGCTGGGTCTGTGATGACCGGGAGAACCGTATGGTGACTTGCCTGCCTGGTGCGAAGGTTGTGGATCTCTCGAGGCATCTAGATAGACTTATGTGTAGTGCTGGGGAGGAGCCGGTGGTCGTGGTACATGTAGGTACCAGTGACATAGGGAAGGGTAGGAGAGATGTCCTGGAAGCCAAATTTAGGCTGCTAGGGAAGAGACTGAAATCCAGGACCTCTATGGTGGCATTCTCAGAAATGCTCCCAGTTCCACGTGCAGGGCCAGGTAGGCAGGCAGAGCTTCAGAGTCTCAATGCGTGGATGAGACGATGGTGTAGAGAGGAGGGGTTCACGTTCATTAGGAACTGGGGAAACTTCTGGGATGGGAGGAACCTATACAGGAGAGATGGGCTCCACCTAAACCAAAGTGGAACCAGACTGCTGGCACTAAACATTAAAAAGGTTGTAGAGCAGTTTTTAAACTAGGAGATGGGGGAAAGCCGACTGCTGCAGAGGAGCGTGTGGATCGGACACAGACTTCTCTTATGGGAGAGTCTGATGATAGAGAATCTCCAGGTTATAGTCAGGAGCAGAGGATGGAAGAGGATAATGTAAGGGCCAGATTAGACAAGAAACATTCACATAAAAAAGAATCCGATACATCAGAAAAGAGTAGACAAATAAACAGGGACAAGTTTTTAAAGTGCTTGCACACAAATGCCAGAAGTCTAAATAATAAGATGGGTGAACTAGAGTGCCTTGTGATAAAGGAGGATATAGATATAATAGGCATCACAGAAACCTGGTGGACTGAGAGCAATCAATGGGACACAATCATTCCGGGGTACAAAATATATGGGAAGGACAGAACAGGTCGTGCAGGGGGAGAAGTGGCACTATATGTGAAAGAAAATGTAGAATCAAATGAAGTAAAAATCTTAAGCGAATCCACATGTTCCATAGAATCTCTATGGATAGAAATTTCATGCTCTAATAAAAATATAACATTAGGGATCTATTATCGACCACCTGACCAGGACAGTAATAGTGATGATGAAATGCTAAGGGAAATTAGAGAGGCTATCAAAATTAAGAACCCAATAATAGTGGGGGATTTCAATTATCCCCATATTGACTGGGAACATTTCACTTCAGGTCGAAATGCAGAGATAAAATTTCTCGATACTTTAAATGACTGCTTCATGGAGCAGCTAGTACGGGAACCCACAAGGGGAGAGGCAACTCTAGATTTAATCCTGAGTGGAGCACAGGAGCTGGTCCAAGAGGTAACTATAGCAGGACCGCTTGGAAATCGTGACCATAATACAATAGCATTCAACATCCCTGTGGTGGGAAGAACACCTCAACAGCCCAACACTGTGGCATTTAATTTCAAAAGGGGGAACTATGCAAAAATGAGGGGGTTAGTTAAACAGAAGTTAAAAGGTACAGTGACTAAAGTGAAATCCCTGCAAGCTGCATGGGCACTTTTTAAAGACGCCATAATAGAGGCCCAACTTCAATGTATACCCCAAATTAAGAAACACAGTAAAAGAACTAAAAAAGAGCCACCGTGGCTTAACAACCATGTAAAAGAAGCAGTGAGAGATAAAAAGACTTCCTTTAAAAAGTGGAAGTCAAATCCTAGTGAGGCAAATAGAAAGGAGCACAAACACTGCCAACTTAAGTGCAAGAGTGTAATAAGAAAAGCCAAAGAGGAGTTTGAAGAGCGGCTAGCCAAAAACTCCAAAGGTAATAACAAAATGTTTTTTAAGTACATAAGAAGCAGGAAGCCTGCTAAACACCCAGTGGAGCCCCTCGATGATCGAAATACAAAAGGAGCGCTTAAAGACGATAAAGTCATTGCAGAGAAAAGAACGGTTACTCACCTGTAGTAACTGTTGTTCTTCGAGATGTGTTGCTCCAATCCATTCCAGTTAGGTGTGCGCGCCGCGCGTGCACGGCTTCTCCGGAACTTTTTCCCTAGCAACCCCGGCGGGCCGGCTGGCGCCCCCTGGAGTGGCGCCGCCATGGCGCTAAATATATACCCCAGCCGGCCCGTCCGCTCCTCAGTTCCTTCTTGCCGGCTACTCCGACAGTGGGGAAGGAGGGCGGGTCTGGAATGGATTGGAGCAACACATCTCGAAGAACAACAGTTACTACAGGTGAGTAACCGTTCTTTCTTCTTCGAGTGATTGCTCCAATGCATTCCAGTTAGGTGATTCCCAAGCCTTACCTAGGCGGTGGGGTCGGAGTGAGACGTGGCGGAATGCAATACCGCAGAGCCGAAGGCTGCATCGTCTCTAGACTGCTGCACCAACGCGTAGTGGGAGGCGAAGGTGTGGACCGAAGACCAGGTGGCCGCTCTGCAGATGTCCTGGATGGGGACATGGTTCAGGAAGGCGGCTGACGAGGCGTGTGCCCTTGTAGAGTGAGCGGTGAGTCGACATGGTGTCACGTGAGCAAGCTCGTAGCATGACCTGATGCATTGAGTCACCCAGGAGGAAATGCGCTGGGTAGAGACCGGTTCGCCCTTCATGCGATCAGCGACTGCGATGAAGAGTTGGGTGGAACGCCGAAAGGACCTTGTCCGGTCGATGTAAAACGCCAGCGCCCGACGGACGTCGAGAGTGTGGAGCTGTTGCTCCCGGGACGAAGCATGGGGCTTCGGAAAGAAAACCGGGAGAAAGACGTCCTGATTAAGGTGGAAGGCCGAGACCACCTTTGGTAGGAAGGCCGGGTGAGGACGAAGCTGCACCTTATCAGCGTGAAAGACGGTGTAGGGGGGGCCCACCGTCAACGCTCGGAGCTCCGAGACTCTCCTTGCAGACGTTATGGCAACCAGGAATGCCGTTTTATAGGAGAGGTAGAGGAGAGAACACGTGGCCATAGGCTCGAATGGCGGACACATGAGCCTGGCCAGGACGAGGTTCAAGTCCCAGGTCGGGGCAGGGCGACGTACTGGCGGGTACAAGCGGTCGAGGCCCTTCAGGAAGCGGGAGACCATCGGATTGGAAAAGATGGTTCGACCCTCCACCGACGGACGAAAGGCGGACAGCGATGCGAGGTGGACCCGCAAGGAGGAAACCGCCAGACCCTGTTCCTTAAGGTACCATAGGTAATCTAGGATGGTAGGGACAGGTACCACGAATGGGTTGAGCCCTTGCTGGTCACACCAGAGCGCGAACCTCTTCCATTTTGCCATGTAGGTGGTACGAGTGGAAGGCTTTCTGCTCTCAAGCAGGACTTGCTGCACCGCCGCCGAACAGCCCCTCTCTGCGTGGGTCAACCATGCAGGTACCAGGCTGTAAGATGGAGGGACTGCAGGTTCGGATGGTGGAGTTTGCCGAAGTCCTGCGTGATGAGGTCCGGCCACAACGGGAGGGTGATGGGCTCCCGAACGGAGAGCTCGAGCAGCAGGGTGTACCAATGCTGCCTCGGCCAGGCTGGAGCCACGAGTATCATGGTGGCTCGATCCCTCCGAAGCTTCTGGAGCACTCTGTGCACGAGTGGAAACGGAGGGAAGGCATAGAGGAGGTGAGTCTGCCACGGATACAGGAAAGCGTCCGACAGAGAGCCTGGCGAGTGCCCCCGGAACGAGCAGAACTGGAGACACTTCCTGTTCGCCTTGGAGGCGAAGAGGTCGACCCGGGGAAACCCCCACCTCTGGAAGATCGTGTGAGCAACGTCGGGACGGAGGGACCACTCGTGGGAGAGAAACGACCTGCTGAGATGGTCGGCCAGCGTGTTCTGCACTCCCGGAAGAAAGGACACTTCCAGGTGAATGGAGTGGGCCACACAGAATTCCCACAGGAGGATCGCTTCCCTGCAGAGAGGTGACGAGCGGGCTCCGCCCTGCTTGTTCACGTAGAACATTGCTGTTGTGTTGTCCGTGAATACTGTCACACAGCGGCCTTGCAGCTTGGTCCGAAAGGTGTGACATGCAAAACGGATTGCTCGGAGCTCGCGGACATTGATGTGGAGTGTGAGCTCGCTTGCTGACCAGAGGCCTTGAGTGTGGAGGTCTCCCAGGTGAGCCCCCCATCCGAGCGCAGAGGCGTCCGTGGTCAACGTTGCCGATGGCCGGGGAGGGTGGAACGGAACTCCGGCGCACACGACCTCCGGGTCGAGCCACCAGCGGAGGGAGTCGAGAGCCGTCCTGTTGACTGTGACCACCATGTCGATGGCGTCGCGATGCGGGCGGTACACCGTCGCGAGCCAGGACTGAAACGGACGAAGGTGAAGTCGTGCGTACGCGGTGACGTATGTACACGATGCCATGTGGCCCAGGAGGCGGAGGCATGACCGCACCGTCGTGGTCGGGAAACTGACGAGGTCTCGGATGATGGAGACCATCGTCTGGTGTCGAGCGCGAGGGAGACAGGCTCTGGCCATCGTGGAGTCGAGGACCGCCCCAATGAATTCGACTCGCTGCGTCGGAATCAAAGTTGACTTCTCGGTGTTGACAAGAAGACCGAGGCGCCGAAAGAGGGCCAGGACCTCTATTATCTGACTCGCCACGAGCTGTCTGGACAGACCGCGAATCAGCCAGTCGTCCAGGTACGGGTATACGTGTATCTGGTTCCGTCGCAGTGCTGCGGCGACGACCGCCATGCATTTGGTGAATACTCTGGGGGCGGTCGAAAGGCCGAATGGCAACACGGCGAATTGGTAGTGGGCGTCGTTGGCCACAAACCGAAGGTAGCGCCGATGAGGGGGGTAAATAGCGACATGGAAGTAGGCATCCTTCATGTCGAGGGCCGCAAACCAGTCTCCCGGATCCAGGGAGGGAATGATGGTCCCCAAGGTGACCATGCGGAACTTGGGCTTGAGTAGGTATCTGTTCAGCCCGCGAAGGTCCAGGATAGGACGTAGCCCGCCTTTTGCCTTGGGGATGAGGAAATACCTGGAGTAAAATCCCCTGCCCCGCCTGGAGGGAGGCACCTCCTCTATGGCACCCACGCTCAACAGAGTCTGGACCTCTTGTAGGAGGACTTGCTCGTGAGAGGGGTCCCTGAAGAGGGACAGGGAAGGTGGGTGGGAAGGAGGTGGAGAAACAAACTGAAGACGGTATCCCGAGTGGACCGTGCTGAGCACCCAGGCGTCCGACGTTACTCGGGACCACTCCAAGAAAAAACGGGAGAGGCGATTGTGAAATAAACGATAAGGATCCGTAGGGGAGAGTGATGTGCAGCCCTCGTGCGTCCCATCAAAAGGGTTGCTTCGCTGCCTGTGGGGCTTTGGAAGCGGCCTGGCCCCGGTTTCGGCGGGTGCCCAACGGGCGACGGCGATTTTGGGCCGGTCGCCGAGCCGGGTAGGGTCGGTACCGCGACTGATAGCGGGAGGGCTGCGGGCGGAAAGGTCTACGTTGCGTAACCGGCGTATGCATCCCGAGTGTCTGGATCGCCACCCGGCCGTCCTTGAGCGACTGGATCCGCGAATCCGTCTTCTCCGAAAACAATCCCTTGGTGTCAAAGGGCAAATCCTGGAGAGTAAACTGGACTTCTGGAGGCAGGGTGGAAGATTGGAGCCAGGCGATGCGCCGCATCGTGACCCCTGTTGCTAAGGTCCGTGCCCCTGAGTCCGCCGCGTCGAGGCCGGCTGTAATGGAGGAGCGAGAGGACCGCCTCCCTTCCTCCAACATTGTGGTGAAGTCCTGGCGGGATGTTGACGGCAGGAGGTCAGTGAACTTGGCCAGAGACGTGAGTATGTCGAACACGTATCTGGCCAGGAGGACCTGTTGGTTACCGATCCTCATCTGCAGGCCCCCTGCAGAATAGACCTTTCGGCCGAGAAGGTCCATCCGCCTTGCCTCTTTCGCCTTTGGGGCAGCGGCCGGCTGGCCGTTACGCTCCCTATCGTTAACGGACTGTACCACCAGGGAGTCCGGAGTTGGATGCACGTACAGGTACTCATAGCCCGATGGAGGGACTGAGTACTTCCTTTCCACTCCCCTGGCTGTGGGAGGCACGGAAGCGGGCGTTTGCCAAATGGTGGTGGCGTTTCGTTGGACCGTGCGCACAAAGGGCAACGCAACCCGGAGTGGCACGTCTGACCCCACCACGTTTGTGATGGGGTCCTCGTCCTCTTTTACTTCCTCTATAGGGAGGTCCATAGCCGTCGCCACACGGCGGAGTAAGTCTTGATGCGCCTTCGCATCAACGGGGGGCGGCTCCCTTGATGCCGCGCCGGCCACTGCCTCATCGGGAGAGGATGAGGAGGATAACTCCTGAACGACCTCAGCCGAAGAGGGGTCCACCGCATGGTGGGCTGGGGGTTCGGAGGGGCACTCTGGCACCACCGGAACGGCTGGCGGTGGGGATGGCGGTGGTCGGGATATCGATGCCTCTGGGACTCTGCGTTGGGCCGCTGGAGGCCTCGGCGGAGCCGGCATAGCGTCCGACTCATATTGTGCCCATGGGACCCAAAAACCCCACTGCTGGGCCCCGCGAGGCTGGGCTGGCGGCGTTGGAGGCGGGAGCCCATAGGCTTCTGCGCCGGAGGCGACCGACTCAGGGCGGGAAGGCCAGGGAGGTGCCAAAGAGGGTCCAGGGCACACCGCCGGGGGATGCTCTTCCCCTCGGCTCTGGGAAGGCGACCTCGCTCGACGGTCTTCACGGTGCCGGGAGCTCGACCGGTGCCGGGAGCTCGACCGGTGCCGGGAGCTGCGCCGGTGCCGGGGGCTGGTCCGGTGCCGGGAGCTCGACCGGGAGTAAGATCTCCGATGCCGAGACCGACCATGATCACCGCGGTGCCGGGAGCTCGACCGGTGTCGGGAGCTCGATCGAGAGTGCGAACTGCGACGCCTGGAGCGTCCGCGGGAGTCTCGGTGCCGGGAACGGTGCCGGGACTGAGACCGGCGGTGCCTAGCTGGTGGCGACCTCGATCTGGTGCGACGTCGGGAGTGCGACCGGTACCGCGAAACGGAGCGGTACCGGGACTTCGACCGACGAGGAGACTGCGATCGGTGCCGCGATGGGGTGCGGTGCCGGGAGCGCGATCGGCGGGACGGCAAGCTGTCGACGGTGCGGGAGCGAGACCGGGACCGTGATCGACGTCCACGCCTCGATTCCATGGAGGGTGGCCGGACCATTGCCGCCGGTTTTCCCCTGGAGACGACAGCCCGCGCCGGCGGTGCCGGGGGCCGGAGGCCTGGAGCCTCTATGAGCTGTATCAGCTCTCGCGCAGAGGCGAACGTCTCCGGCGTCGACGGCCGCCTAAGCTCGACCACGGACGGCACCGGGGAGCGAGGCGGCGCCGGACTCGACGGCCCTTGCGGCGCCGGAGTCACAGGTGCAATGCACTGTTTGTGCAGAGGCACCACAGGGGCTGCAGGCTGCGGAGTCGCCTTGGCGGAGTCCTGCACGCGCGCCTGAGCCAAAGCCTTAGCCAGTCTTTGCTTCCTGGCGGGCGAGAGGGAGCGGTGCCGAGTCTTCGCAGCCACTTTCTTCGCCGGCGGTGCCGCAGTCGGTGCCGGCGGTGTGTCCTGCACGGGAGGAGGCCGCGGAGGCGGCGCGGGCGGTGCCGGTGGTTGGAGGGACTCCTCCATGAGGATCTGTTTTAAGCGGCTATCTCGATCCTTGCGGGTCCGCGGCTTGAATTTTAAACAGATCTGGCACTTGTCAGTTCGGTGCCCTTCGCCTAAGCAGCGGAGACACGCGTCGTGCGGGTCTCCTACGGGCATCGGTTTCTGGCACCCCGTGCAGGGCTTAAAGCCCGGTGCTTTGGGCATGAGCCCGCACCGGCTAAGGCAAAAAAAGGGGGAACCCCCCCCTTTTTTAGCCTAACTAACTAACACTAACTATGCTAACTGAACAACTATAACGAACTATGCTAACTATGTACAACAATGAACTAGAGAAAGCTAGGGACGTGAAGAGCTATCAAGCACTCCACAGTTCCAACTGCCGTCACGGGCGGTAAGAAGGAACTGAGGAGCGGACGGGCCGGCTGGGGTATATATTTAGCGCCATGGCGGCGCCACTCCAGGGGGCGCCAGCCGGCCCGCCGGGGTTGCTAGGGAAAAAGTTCCGGAGAAGCCGTGCACGCGCGGCGCGCACACCTAACTGGAATGCATTGGAGCAATCACTCGAAGAAGAACTAAATGGATTCTTTGCTTCAGTCTTCACAGCTGAGGATGTTAGGGAGATTCCCAAACCTGAGCTGGCTTTTGTAGGTGACAAATCTAAGGAACTGTCACAGATTGAAGTGTCACTAGAGGAGGTTTTGGAATTAATTGATAAACTCAACATTAACAAGTCACCGGGACCAGATGGCATTCACCCAAGAGTTCTGAAAGAACTCAAATGTGAAGTTGCGGAACTATTAACTAAGGTTTGTAACCTGTCCTTTAAATCGGCTTCGGTACCCAATGACTGGAAGTTAGCTAATGTAACGCCAATATTTAAAAAGGGCTCTAGGGGTGATCCCGGCAATTACAGACCGGTAAGTCTAACGTCGGTACCGGGCAAATTAGTCGAAACAATAGTTAAGAATAAAATTGTCAGACACATAGAAAAACATAAACTGTTGAGCAATAGTCAACATGGTTTCTGTAAAGGGAAATCGTGTCTTACTAATCTATTAGAGTTCTTTGAAGGGGTCAACAAACATGTGGACAAGGGGGATCCGGTGGGCATAGTCTACTTAGATTTCCAGAAAGCCTTTGACAAGGTCCCTCACCAAAGGCTCTTATGTAAATTAAGCTGTCATGGGATAAAAGGGAAGGTCCTTTCATGGATTGAGAACTGGTTAAAAGACAGGGAACAAAGGGTAGGAATTAATGGTAAATTCTCCAAATGGAGAAGTGTAACTAGTGGTGTTCCCCAAGGGTCAGTCCTAGGACCAATCCTGTTCAACTTATTCATAAATGATCTGGAGAAAGGGGTAAACAGTGAGGTGGCAAAGTTTGCAGATGATACTAAACTGCTCAAGATAGTTAAGACCAAAGCAGACTGTGAAGAACTTCAAAAAGATCTCACAAAACTAAGTGATTGGGCAACAAAATGGCAAATGAAATTTAATGTGGATAAATGTAAAGTAATGCACATTGGAAAAAATAACCCCAACTACACATACAATATGATGGGGGCTAATTTAGCTACAACGAATCAGGAAAGAGATCGTGGAGTCATCGTGGATAGTTCTCTGAAGACGTCCACGCAGTGTGCAGCGGCGGTCAAAAAAGAAAACAGGATGTTAGGAATCATTAGAAAAGGGATAGAGAATAAGACGGAGAATATCTTATTGCCTCTATATAAATCAATGTTTCGCCCACATCTTGAATACTGTGTACAGATGTGGTCTCCTCATCTCCAAAAAGATATTCTGACACTAGAAAAGGTTCAGAGAAGGGCAACTAAAATGATTAGGGGTTTGGAACGGGTCCCATATGAGGCTAGGACTTTTCAGCTTGGAAAAGAGGAGACTAAGGGGGGATAAGACAGAGGTCTATAAAATCATGAATGATGTGTAGAAAGTGGATAAGGAAAAGTTATTTACTTCTTCCCATAATACAAGAACTAGGGGTCACCAAATGAAATGAATGGGCAGCAGGTTTAAAACAAATCAAAGGAAGTTCTTCTTCCCGCAGCGCACAGGCAGCCTGTGGAGCTCCTTACCTGAGAAGGCTGTGAAGGCCGGGACTAGAACAATGTTTAAAAGAGAACTGGATAAATTCATGGTGGTTAAGTCCGTTAATGGCTATTAGCCAGGCTGGGTAAGGAATGGGGTCCCTGGCCCCCGTTCGTCAGAGGATGGAGATGGACGGCAGGAGATAGATCACTTGATCATTACCTGTTAGGTTCACTCCCTCTGGGGCACCTGGCACTGGCCACTGCCGGCAGACAGGACACTGGGCTGGATGGACCCTTGGTCTGACCCAGTCCGGCCGTTCTTATGTCCTTATGAGGTGGGATCCCGGTCCGGAGGGGGTTGAAGAAGGGGAATTAACCAGCGTGATGCAATGGTTCACTAGGGTGAAACAGAAACAAGGAAAAATGGGGGGTCTAGCAGGGATGCCGTTTAGTGAGGGGGCACCTGTGCCCCAATAATGGGGGGAGATTGGGGGGGTGTTGCCCCTACACACTGGAAATGTCACAGAGGTGACACATGCGCCCCCTCCGATTTCCACCTTCCCTTTGGTCCTGCTCCCTCCCCCAGCCCCGCCAGGCTCCCTGGGGGCCTTGGGCCGTCCAGACCCCCCAGGGGGGCAGAGGAACATTTGCCTCGCCCAGAGTGTTCATGTGCCCGAGTAGCCCCTGGAATCACCGGGGGAGTTGTCCCCAACCTCCACCCCCATCTGAATGGCTCCCCTGGCCAGCAGACGCTCACTGGACTTGGCCACTGCAGCTTCCTCTCTGCACTAGCTGTTTTGGGGACGAGGGGTGGGGGGGGTGACTCCATTCCAATGGGATGATATGCAGAGGTGACAACCAGGGCACTGGAGAATAGGGGGAAGGGCAGACGCAGACTGAGGGGTACAGGGGAATGCGGGGGGCTGGGGAGAGCTGAGGTGGAGCCAGGGGAAGGGAAGGAGGCCGGGAATGGTGAGCCCAGGCCTGTGTTTCGGAGCTGGGATGAGCAGACGTCACTGCGCAGCCCACCGGGACCCCGGCATTTTTGCAGCTGCCTTGTTGGTTGGATTTGGCCACCGAGATGCTCCCTCCACACGCACATGGGAAGCAGCGGCTGCCTCTGAATTGTCACTGGGGAAGGGCAGGGGATGAGCCTGACCGGCTTTGGGCAGCGCTTTGAGATCTCCTGGCGAAACGCTCTAGAGAAAAGCTCGGGGTTATTACTGCGTGTGTCGAGCAGCCCTAGAAACAGCTGTGGCCGTGTAACACCTGGGCGGGTGCTGTTAAAAAAGGGCAGTTGGAAAGTCCTCTCTGAACGTGTTCCAGCGCAGACAGCTGTATTTTATGTCAGTAAAGTCATGACGGACACAAAAGGTCTCAGTTTCTTTCCCCCGCTGTCCTCTTTCTCCCCAGGCCACTCAGTAACATGGCTTCAAAGAACACAGATACTTTTGTCCAAAAGCTCCTCATTACTACCCTCAAGAAACTGAGCACATATGAATTTAAAACGTTCATAAAAGTGCTGCGCAGGACACCCATGAAGGAGCTTGTTGATGCAGGAGATGAATGCCTTGATGAATCCAAAGTATTCGGGGAGCTGGACAGCATAGAAGTCATTGTCAATAAATTGATAAGCAAGTTCACCCGGACTCCCTCACTGAAGGCAGCTGCAAGGGTACTGGAAAAAATAGGGAGAAGGGACCTCGCTCAAGATCTCTGGAGAGAAGTAGAAGGTAAATGCAGCCAAGCAGGAGAACAGGAGGGGAAGTGGGTGTTGGATTTGAAAGAGGTGGGCTGCATGCTGAGGCTATCGGCTGCTCTGCAAATCAGCAACGGTGGCAAACAGATCCGGGGGACAAATTGCCGACCCCGGTTCCCCGATGCACCGAAATGTGCCGCTGGATCCACCCCGGGAGGCTGAAAGGCTCCTGAGAACGGGCTGCCTTGTGCCATTAGCGATCGAATCGCACATAACACCAGACGCGATTTCTCACCGTGTCTGACGCTTCGGCTTCCAGGCTCAGGGGAAGCAGGAAAATCAGGGGAAATTAGTCAGCTTCATTTTTGTGAACCTCAGAAACATTTCTGCTTGGGATCCGAGCGGGCTGGGAAAGGAACTGGGTTTGGAAAAGAAATTGATACGTTCCTGGAGGATAGGCCCAGAGGTGCCAACTTTCTCATTTCCCTTGGGGTGCTCGACCCCCCCACCCTGCCTCTTCCCGCCCTGTTCCGTCCTCTCCCACCCCCAGCGCCTCCTGCACGCCGCTGACCAGCCGCTCTACAGCAGGCGGGAGGCGCTGGGGGAGAGGGAGGCGCTGATCGGCAGGGCTGCCAATGGGTGCTGAGCACCCGCTGGTTTTTTCCCGTGGGGGCTCCAGCCCTGGAGCACACAGAGTGTCAGCACCTGTGGCTAGGTCCATCCATGGCTGTTAGCCAAGATGGTCAGCGATCCACCCCTATGTAAGGTGGCCAAAAGCAAACAGCCTTGCCCCGCCCCCTGCCCCACCCTCCTCCACTGCCCCATCCCCTGCCGCACCCCTTCTCCGATGCCCCACCCCCGCTCACGCCATGTCCCCTCCCTCTGTCACTTGCTCTCCCCACCCTCACTCACTCACTCATATTCACCTGGCTGGAGCAGGGGGCTGGGATGCAGGAGGGGGTGAGGGATCTGGCAGGGGATGCAGGCTCCGGGATAGGGCTGGGGATGAGGAGTTTGGGGTGCAGGAGGTGCTCCAGACTAGGATCGAAGGGTTTGGAGGGCGGGAGGAGGATCAGGGCTGGGGCAGGGGATTGGGGTGTGTGGGGGGCTGAGGGATCCAGCAGGGGATGCAGGCTCTGGGATAGGGCTGGGGATGAGGGGTTTGGGGTGCCGGAGGGCTGGGGCAGGGGATTGGGCACAGGCGGAGGGCTCAGAGGTGCAGGATCCGGGTGGCATTTGCCTCAAGCAGCTCCCGGAAGCAGCAGCACGTCCCCCTCCGGCTCTTATGCGGAGGTGCGGCCACGTGGCTCTGAGCGCTGCCCCGTCCTCAGGTGCTGGCCCCGCAGCTCCCATTGGCTGTGGTTCCTGACCAATGAGAGCAGCGGGGGCGGTGCTTGGGGAGGGGGCAGCGTGCAGAGCCCCCTGGCTGCCCATACATGTAGGAGCAGGAGGGGGGATATGCCGGAGGTGCGGAGGCTAGCAGGGAGCCTGCCAGCCCCGCTGCGCAGAGCTGCCAACCAGTCAACGACCTGGTCAGCAGTGTTGACCGGAGCCGCCAGGATCCCTTTTCGACCAGCTCACCCTAGCTCCGTGCTTGAGGAGACCCCAACCTCTGAGTGCCCAAAGCTGGATGTCTCTTAAATTGCCCTGTTCTGTGCACTCCCCATGAAGCTCTGGGGCAGGCCACTGCTGGAAGGCAGGATATGGCCTAGATCACCCATGGCCTGACCAAGGCCGAACAGCCTTATTCAGATTGAGTCTCCCGGCCTTTACAAAACACGCTGCTCCTCCTGACCCAAAGCTGCTTCCACACTTATATACAAAGGGTAAATTCCAAAACCCGTGTTTATCTCGTGCTTGCAGGAGCCACGCCCTGGCCCCAACGGGCCAAGATATTCCAGCCACCAATCGCATCTCTCCCTAGACAGGTCAACTGCAGGTGCCGCTGTAACCCACCCACCTCCTGGGTGCGGTGCTCTGTCCCCGTCTAGTAGCACCGAGATCACGTAGAGATGAATGAGTCTGCTACAGCTGGGGCTAAGAGCCACGTGACTTTTCACTCACGCAGCAGAGGCTCATACAGCTAGCGCCCGAGGTCCCCGGTTTGATCCCGCCCATTCCAGGGATGTTGTTTCAAATCTACGCCCACGGTTTGGGTCACAGGCGCCGACGCCGTGGGTGCTCCGGGGCTGGAACACCCACCGAGAAAAATTAGTGTGTGTTTGGCACCCACAGGCAGCCAGCTCCTTCCTCCCCCTCATACCTCTTGCCCGCTGGCGGACCCACTGATCAGCCCCCTCCCAGCCCCTCCCGCCCCCCTCAAACAGCTGTTTTGCAGCGTGCAGAAGGCTCCTGGAGGGAGAGGGAGGAGCAGGGATGGGGGGTGGTTGCAGGGCCGGCTCCAGACCCCAGCGTGCCAAGCCGCGGGACAAGCGGACCTCCTGCAGGCATGACTGCGGAGGGTCTGCTGGTCCCGCGGCTCAGGTGGACCTCCCATGCCTGCGGATGCTCCACCGGAGCCGCGGGACCAGCGCACCTTCCGCAGGCATGTCTGCAAGAGGTCCCCCGGAGCCGCGGGACCGGCGACCAGCAGCGCGCCCCCTGCGGCACGCCACCCTCCTTGGGGCGGCCAAATGCCTAGAGCCGCCCCTGCACTCAGGGAACAGAAAGCCACTCACCCAGCGACCAGGAGATTTGCCCTTGACCAGACTCCTGTAGCTCCTTCACGGGGCCGTGAGCACGGGCGTGTACTTGGAGCGGTTTACCCCTGTCCCCAGAACCTGCCCCTTTTGCGGCGTGACGGAGACCCTGGTGCACGTTTATTTGGAGTGCGCCAGGTTGCAGCCCCTGTTCCGGCTCCTCTTGGATCTCCTCTTGCAGTTTTGGTTGCACTTTTCCCCTCACCTGTTTATCTATGCACTCCCCGTCCGTGGCCCCACGAAGTCGCGGGATCTCCTTGTCAACCTCCTCTTGGCCCTGGCCAAACTGGCCATCTACACAACCAGGGAGAGGCGGTTGGCCACCGGGATCTCCTGCGACTGTGGGGCCTATTTCCGCTCCTCCGTCCGTTCCCGCATCCGGGCAGAGTTCCTCTGGGCGGCGTCCGCTGGCTCCCTTGACGCCTTCGAGGAGCAGTGGGCGTTGTCCGGGGTTCTCTGCTCGGTGTCCCCATCAGGTTCCCTTCGTTTAGCCCTATGACCTCACTGCCGAGCCTGTTTTTTTCATTGGTTGTCCCACGTAATTAGTTGGTATCACAGACCTGTGGATCCTCCCCTTAGGCTGGGGGGAGGTCCTTTCGCAGTAAGCTTCGCCCACCCACTTCCTAGATGCCAAATAGGACCAGACTCCTGTATCCCACTGGCCTGGGTCTGTCACAATATATATATAGTTCCTTCACACAAAGAGTTAGCTGGCTGTGTCTGTATTCATGTGGGGGTTTTTCTTTAATGACAGACAGTGAGGAAAGCACATAGAGTCCTTGACCTTGATCATCAACACACTGACCACTTTTCTGTAAAGTCCTAAAATCTTTCATTAGCATTTCCCACGATTTTCTTGATGGGTTACAGTGTTACACACAAATGTAAATGTTTGCTGTTACATTATAACAGGCATAGATTATACAGGTAACGACCCATAGGTTTGCATGAAGTTTAAACATCTGAATACACACTTATACATTAACAAGCACTTTGATCTACACTAATACAAGTGACCTTGGACTGACCTGCTTTGCCACACATTGAGTGGATGTTTTCAGAGAATGTCCACAATGACTCCACAATCTTTCTTGAGTGGTAACAGCTAATCCAGACCCATCATTGTGTGCGGAGAGTTGGGATTCTGTTCTCCGACGTGCATCATTTTCATTTATCAACATTGAACTTCATCGGCCATTTGGTTGCCCAGTCGCCCAGTTTTGTGAGATCCCTTTGTCACTCTTTGGAGTCTGCTTTGGACTTAACTATCTTGAGCCGTTTTGTATCAGCTGCACACTTTGCCCCTGCACTGTTCACCTGTTTTTCCTGTTCATTTATGAATATGTTGAAGAGCGCTGGTCCCAGTACAGACCCCTGGGGTGCACCACTATTTACCTCTCTCTATTCTGAAAACTGACCATTTATTCTGGCTCTTTGTTTCCTGTCTTTTAATCAGTTACCGCTCCATGAGGGGACCTTCCCTCGTATCCCAGGGCAGCTCACTTTGCGTAAGAGCCTTTGGTGAGGGACCTTTCTGAAAATCTAAGTCCACTAGATCCACTGGATCCCCCTTGTCCACATGCTTGTTGACCCCCTCAAAGAATTCTAGTAGATTTGCGAGGTGCGATTTCCCTTTATCAAAATTCAAAAGGAGCGCTTAAAGATGATAAAGTCATTGCGGAGAAACTAAATGGATTCTTTGCTTCAGTCTTCACGGCTGAGGATGTTAGGGAGATTCCCAAACCTGAGCTGGCTTTTGTAGGTGACAAATCTGAGGAACTGTCACAGATTGAAGTGTCACTAGAGGAGGTTTTGGAATTAATTGATAAACTCAACATTAACAAGTCACCGGGACCAGATGGCATTCACCCAAGAGTTCTGAAAGAACTCAAATGTGAAGTTGCGGAACTATTAACTAAGGTTTGTAACCTGTCCTTTAAATCGGCTTCGGTACCCAATGACTGGAAGTTAGCTAATGTAACGCCAATATTTAAAAAGGGCTCTAGGGGTGATCCCGGCAATTACAGACCGGTAAGTCTAACGTCGGTACCGGGCAAATTAGTTGAAACAATAGTAAAGAATAAAATTGTCAGACACATAGAAAAACAAACTCTTGAGCAATAGTCAACATGGTTTCTGTAAAGGGAAATCGTGTCTTACTAATCTATTAGAGTTCTTTGAAGGGGTCAACAAACATGTGGACAAGGGGGATCCGGTGGACATAGTGTACTTAGATTTCCAGAAAGCCTTTGACAAGGTCCCTCACCAAAGGCTCTTACGTAAATTAAGCTGTCATGGGATAAAAGGAAAGGTCCTTTCATGGATTGAGAACTGGTTAATGGACAGGGAACAAAGGGTAGGAATTAATGGTAAATTCTCAGAATGGAGAGGGGTAACTAGTGGTGTTCCCCAAGGGTCAGTCCTAGGACCAATCCTATTCAATTTATTCATAAATGATCTGGAGAAAGGGGTAAACAGTGAGGTGGCAAAGTTTGCAGATGATACTAAACTACTCAAGATAGTTAAGACCAAAGCAGATTGTGAAGAACTTCAAAAAGATCTCACAAAACTAAGTGATTGGGCAACAAAATGGCAAATGAAATTTAATGTGGATAAATGTAAAGTAATGCACATTGGAAAAAATAACCCCAACTATACATACAACATGATGGGGGCTAATTTAGCTACAACGAGTCAGGAAAAAGATCTTGGAGTTATCGTGGATAGTTCTCTGAAGATGTCCACGCAGTGTGCAGAGGCGGTCAAAAAAGCAAACAGGATGTTAGGAATCATTAAAAAGGGGATAGAGAATAAGACTGAGAATATATTATTGCCCTTATATAAATCCATGGTACGCCCACATCTCGAATACTGTGTACAGATGTGGTCTCCTCACCTCAAAAAAGATATTCTAGCACTAGAAAAGGTTCAGAAAAGAGCAACTAAAATGATTAGGGGTTTAGAGAGGGTCCCATATGAGGAAAGATTAAAGAGGCTAGGACTCTTCAGCTTGGAAAAGAGAAGACTAAGGGGGGACATGATAGAGGTATATAAAATCATGAGTGATGTTGAGAAAGTGGATAAGGAAAAGTTATTTACTTATTCCCATAATACAAGAACTAGGGGTCACCAAATGAAATTAATAGGCAGCAGGTTTAAAACAAATAAAAGGAAGTTCTTCTTCACGCAGCGCACAGTCAACTTGTGGAACTCCTTACCTGAGGAGGTTGTGAAGGCCGGGACTATAACAATGTTTAAAAGGGGACTGGATAAATTCATGGTGGCTAAGTCCATAAATGGCTATTAGCCAGGATGGGTAAGAATGGTGTCCCTAGCCTCTGTTCGTCAGAGGATGGAGATGGATGGCAGGAGAGAGATCACTTGATCGTTGCCTTTTAGGTTCACTCCCTCAGGGGCACCTGGCATTGGCCACTGTCGGTAGACAGATACTGGGCTAGATGGACCTTTGGTCTGACCCGGTACGGCCTTTCTTATGTTCTTATGTTCTTATGTTCTAAAGCTGTATTGACTCTACCCCAACAAATCCTGTTCATCTCTGGCTGATAAATCAGTTCTTTACTATAGTTTCAGCCAATGTGCCTGGTGCTGAAGTCAGGCTTACTGGCCTGGAATTGACAATTGAATTACTAGATGATCACAAGGGGCTTGTCTGGCTTGGGAATCTAGAACTCTATGAAAGCGAGCTGTTGGCTATAGCATATCTGAGTTAATGACAACTCAGGATCGTAGCATAACAGGCTCAATTGGAATTATTTAATCAAAGATTGTCAATCAAGAGATTAGTGCGGCACTAGACAGACTACAGAAAGCATACAGACCTCGCCTCTCTTTGGTGTCAGAACAAAGCTGGCTCTGTGTCTCTCCTTCCTTGTATCTGAAGGGATGCACTGTTTTATTCTCCACTTAAGTTCCCATACCAGTGTTGTTATATAGGGTATTAGACAAAGAAATTCTCTTTGCCAGAGACTTATGTTCCGATGTCATTCTGTACATTCGCCATTTACCTGATCTACGTGGGAAGCCATTGTTACGTATCACTGAGCGAACTAACAATTCTTCGAGATAATATCTCTCAGTAGGTCCTTCCTAATCCATCATCATTCTTCCCTGTTGATTCCCCAACAGAAAACGTCGGCTGTAACAATTGTAGGATAAGTATAAAATTAAAAAATTACAGTTAGCTCAAGTTTGGTTAACGGCATATATATGTAGTAAAGAAGGTCCCAGTCAGCAAGCAAAAGTCCCTGCCCACGCTGGTTAATAGCCATTGATGGACCGATCCTCCATGAATTTATCTAGCTCCCTTTAGAACCCTGTTATAGTCCTGGCCTTCGCAACAGGCAACAGGGAATGGATCACTTGACGATTCCCTGTTCTGTTCATTCCCTCTGGGGCACCCGGCACTGGCCACAGTCGGAAAACAGGACACTGGGCTGGATGGACCTTTGGTCTGACCCAGTGTGGCCGTTGTTATGTAGTAACAAGACAAAGAAAAAGTGTCTTAAAAGAAACAAGCTCAAATCTTCTCACTGTTCTCCCAGTGAGCAAGGAGTGTGGGGAAAAGATAAGAAAGGAAAGGCTTGGGAAGAAAAGAGGTTATAATCACGGGACGATTGTCAAATAATTGCAGCTAAGTTGTGGACAAGACATGGAAAAGTAACAGTGGACCTTTATTAATTGTGGTAATTTGGAAAAGCCGGCTGCCTGGGACTGCCAGCAGGAGTCCCACCATGCATGGAGCTGACAGCTGAAGCCCTCGCCACCTGGGGCTGCCAGCAGGGCTGACTGTTAAAATGGAAGATACGTACACCTGAATTCAGCACCAAAATTGCAGTGGACGCCTATTATTGTGGGATTTGCTATTTTTGCAATATCACCAATGAAGCAGGCCTGAGACTGGAAATAAGGGTGAATTGTCTCAGATGTTTTTTTTAGCTGAAGTCAGTAATTGGCAGGGACATCACGTGTTTCTTAAAGGGTATAAAAAGTAAACTCTTCAAACATTCATTGCTAATAGCTGCCTGATCATGTTGGAGCCAACCAGTCTAGGTCTGGGCACCCCTGGATGTAGCCAGTTTGTAAGTATCTTGATCAAATGCTTACAAATGTTTTGTTACTGTTTGACTGTAGTAAACTGCGTATTAGGCTTTTTAGGCATAGTTAGAGCAAGTATATAAATACCATTTGGCCTTTGGATTTAATAAAGGCATTGATGGTTCAGTTGAAGTTTGGTAATTTCCCATATTAATATTAATAACTTCATATATTAGTAATAATTTCCACAATCCCATATTAGGTCTCCAAGTCTATATATGATATATGTTAAGGAGATGCTTTTCAAGGATATCTGCAGTTTTACAGACATGAAGACACCCTAAATTATTAGATATAGCCTAACCCATACACTTCCTAAATAATAGGGTGGCCAACTCTCCAGGATTGTCCTGGAGTCCCCAGGAATTAAATATGAATCTTTAATTAGAGATGATGTCATGTGAGGAAGCCTCCAGGAATGCAGCCAACCAAAACTGGTGCCCCTACCGAATTGGGTTACATATCAGTCGCGGAGCAGTGTTCTGGGCCTTAGAATTCAGGCATACTCTTTGTTACTATCATAGAGTGTCTAAGGAATAGCTGATATATAAATGAATCAAATATTCAGAGAGAAAGGACTAAAAGGGTGAATATTTATGACCAGATGCTATCACGGCCCAGAGCAGGACACCCCAACCGGCCTGCAGAGAAATGAAAACAAGGTCCCTTGAGTTCTTCTGCTTTATGTTGGAGGTTTGACAACTGAGCAGGGTACCTGAAGCATGGCCAGTAACCAAGACAGTGGAGGAATAGCTCAGTGGTTTGAGCATTGGCCTGCTAAACCCAGGGTTGTGAGCTCAGTCGTTGAGGAGGCCACTTAGGGATCTGGGGCAAAAATTGGTCCTGCTAGTGAAGGCAGGGGGCTGGACTCGCTGACCTTTCGAGGTCCCTTCCAGTTCTAGGAGATAGGTATATCTCCAATTATTACCTTACCTTTACCTTCTGGCCTTCTTAAAATCTTATTATTTATTCCAGAATTGAAAAGAAAACCAAAAGAAAGAAACATACAAAAAGGAGTATTCAAAGCAACAGCCGGACTGGTGATAGGAGCAGGTTCATGGGGAGCTTTAGGAGTAGTGACGGCGACAGGACCAGCGGCCATGGCAGCGGGGTGTGCAGTTCTCGGAGTGGCATTAGTAATACAAGGCGTGAGCCTCATCTTTCCGGGAAACTGAAGGACAGGTAAGAGATCACCTCATTCCAGCAGCAATTCCCAGCAGAACTTGGAGCCACTATCTAGGGGGAAACGTTATAACTAGAGCTGCAGATTCGTCCCAGCCCTGTTCTGTCCAAACCCTCGGAGCAGCAGCCCCAGAAAATCCATCAAATGTCCCTGCCTTAGGGGGAAATAGTCAGTAAAGTAAAATCACCGTCTCTGAGCTTTCCCCACCACTTCCCCCTCGGCCTGTGACTTGTACTCAGTTTACCATAATCGCGCTGTGCTTTTTGATCATCAAGGCTGCGACAAATGCAGGTCAGCAATACCTCTTTAAAATCGTTGGCCAGCATCCTTCTCCTCCTCCTCCCCACCCGCCACAGCCTCCCATGGCCAGAATTAGGGTACAGGGCACTGCTGCGGGTGGTCAGCACCTCCACACACACACAATTTTGAAAAGTCTCAGACAAACAGAAAAGTTCTGGCATCTGTGACATTTTCAGCCCTGTGATAAACCGGCAGCCCTAATTATAACCCGATTTTGAAAAATGAAACTCACTCACACTCCACCCCAGAACCAGCTGCATCTCAGCACCAGGTGGGCCATCACTGGCCGGCATTTATGTGCGGCTGTTCCCCAACTGCCCTGCCCCAGAGGTGGCTGCATCTCAGCACTGGGTGAGCCATTCCTGTGTGGCGTTATATGCAGCTTTTCCCCAGCATTCCCTCCCCAGAGGTGGCTCCATATCAGCGCTGAGCAAGCCATCCCGTGAATCCATTTTCTAAAGTTTCCTTTCTAAGGTTGCAACTTGTCATAACATGACCTCCTAGCAGATATTTGGAAACTTCAAATGAAACAGTTTTGTTTCCTGGGATTGAAATTTCAAACACTCCTCTACCTGTTACGGAACAAGTCCTCACCCTTACACAAGGAAAACTCCATTAAATCAATAGGCCTGATTCTCTGCCAGCTCAGTGTAAATCCATCGTGGCTCCGTTGAAGTCGCTGGAATGATGCTGGCTGAGAACTTGTTGGCATGGGAGGAGAGCCCGGTGAAATGCAAGTTTTGCCTGGGAGAAGAAGGCCCTCAGCCTTGGCTGTATCTGTATCTAGTCCCCCGCTCTCTTCCAGGCATCTCTTCCCTCTTAACGATAGACACCCCCCTGCTTTATGCCCCACACAGCTGCTGGTTCTCTGAGCTGTTTGTTTTGACTGACGGGAACGCTGACCAGAAACCCTGCAAGAAATGGCTTTTGTAGGAGGGAGAGAAGGGCTCTGTCCTGGAAATCTGCCCACCCAACCAGTAACGACCAGGTGCTGTCGTCCTGGGCCATATCAGCAGCTCCTGTTCTCTAGAGCTGTCCTCAGTAGCCTGCTGGAGAGGAAGAAAACTGAATGCAGCTCATCAGCTGAGCTTGACCTCCTGGGTTTATAACCTGAAGCATGAGACTGGCTGCCCCTTATTATAGTTTCCATAGCTACAGATGTTTTATGGGTCGTGCAATTCTCCAGGCCTTCATAAAAATTTTGAAGTCCTGCAGCAGTGAGTTCCTCAGGTGTATATACCACGGGAACTAGTATTTTGTGTTTACTGCCTCTATGGTATGCCAGACTTCAATTGAATTCAGGGTCCCCATTGTGCCGGGCGCTGCCCAGACTGTGGCCAAGATCAGGGCCCTATTGTGCCACGCACTGCACAGACACACATTATTTTAACTGAAGTGAAATTTTTTTAAAATGAAACAAAAAATCACATTGCAAATGTGTTTTGTCTGTCACAAAAAGGGGAAGGAACTGAAAGCTGTTTTCATGCAGCATCTTCTCTGCGGGCACCAATTTAGTCCCATCGGTAACTGGAGACTTTGTAAAAAGAACAGGAGTACTTGTGGCACCTTAGAGACTAACTTTGTGTTTCTCTAGCCACAGGTTCCCATTACAGCAATAGCTCAGATGTTCCCGTCACCTCATCGTGCCCCCGGCTTCCTTCGAAGACATCCCAGAGTTGGAAAGCCACAGCCACAAGCTTGCTGATCCGAGCCCTCTATCAACTTAGGCAGCAATGAACAGCGATTATTTCCCACGCCTGCCTGTGAACAATTCATACTATCGTTATGGTTGCTCCTTCTTGCGTTGTGCCTGGCCACCCGGGTGTCAGAAACCCCCAAAGATGGCTGGAATTAAAAAAAAAATTGGTTGGTCAAATAAAACACACTTTTTAATACCATACAGAAAATCGTATCACACAACGGTTGGCTTTCAAAGCTTATATCAGAAGTGGCTACAAAAATCGATCCTTGTTTTAGAAATAAGAAAGTTTGAAGTGACTTGGGTTGGTTTGTTTTTTTCCAATTTTGAAAAGAATTCCAGTTTCAAAAGAATACGAGGCTGTAATTACACGGACCCAACCAATTCATCAGCACAGGGTCTCTCCCTTCAAACACAGCAGCATGGCTGATCATTGCATTGACCCGTCTTATTAGAGAGACCAGGGGGGGCAGGTGATGTCTTTTGTTGGCCCAACTTCTGTTGGTGAGAGAGAGAAGCTTTCGCGTTTACACAGCTAGATAGATAAATACGGGTGTAAATGGATAGATAGATGGCGCGCGCTTGGGGTGGCATCCCGCCGGAGGGCGGCAGGCGCCTGCGGGAGGTCCACCGGAGCCGCGGGACCAGCGACCGCCAGAGCGCCCCCCACGGAGTGCCGCCCTGCTTGGGGCGGTGCAATTCCTAGAGCCGCCCCTGGATAGATAGATAGATGGGGTGGATGGGGCTAGATAGATATGGGGATAGAGGAGGAGTGTGTGTGGGAAGGGACAGATGGGTGGAGGACTGGGGTCATGGATGGATGTGTATGGAGATGCCAGGGGGATGTTGGGAGAGAGGGAAGGGGGATGGGTGGGTGCATGGATAGAGAGGTGTGTTCTGGGATGGATTGGTGTGTATGGATGGATGGATGGGGCATGGGTGGGGATGGACGGGTGGAGAGGTCTGTACCGGGATGGATGGGTGCATATGGAGATGGATGGGGGATGCTGGGAGCGATGGATGGGGAATGGGCGGGTGGATGGACGGATGGAGAGGTGTGTACCGGGATGGATGGGTGCGTATGGAGATGGATGGGGGATGCTGGGAGCGATGGATGGGGGATGGGCAGGTGGATGGATGGATGGATGGAGAGGTGTGTACCGGGATGGATGGGTGCGTATGGAGATGGATGGGGGATGCTGGGAGCGATCGATGGGGAATGGGCGGGTGGATGGACGGATGGAGAGGTGTGTACCGGGATGGATGGGTGCGTATGGAGATGGATGGGGGATGCTGGGAGCGATCGATGGGGAATGGGCGGGTGGATGGATGGGTGTGTATGGAGATGCTGGGAGCGATGGATGGGGGGTGGGGATGGATGGATGGATGGATGGAGAGGTGTGTACCGGGATGGATGGGTGCGTATGGAGATGCCGGGGGGATGCTGGGAGCGATGGATGGGGGGTGGGGATGGACGAGTGGAGAGGTCTGTACCAGGATGGATGGGTGCGTATGGAGGGATGGAGGAGGAATATGGGGCTGGATAATGTAGTGACGCTGGCAGCTGATTTAAGGCTCAGGACAGTTATTTCCTGCCCAGGGAGCAGCTCCCCACCTGCCGGCTCCGGGGCCTTTCCCCAGATGAGACACAGCCCCAGGGCCCAGGGGGGGGGACGGGGTTCACAGCACTCATGGGGTCAGGTGTTGTGTGTGCTTGTTCTTCATCTGCCCCACCCCAGAGGTGGCTGCATCTCAGCGCTGGGTGAGCCGTCCCCACGCAGCGTTATGTGTGGCTGTTACCAGCTGCCCGCCCCAGAGGTGGCTGCATTTCAATGTCAGGCCATTGACAAATGTTGTGGGTTATCAAAAGAATGAACAAAGGCATCGGTTGAGGCTGAGGAATCACTTTAATAGGAAAAGAACCCAAAGTAACACAATCAAATCAACTGGAAAATCAACCCAGACGGACGTGAGGAGAGGGCACCCTCTGCGCTCCCACGCTGCGCCCACCTGAAAACCTCCCACCAGTTCTACCCCTCCCCAAATCTGTGTGAAGGGGCTAGATTGTCCTCACTACCCTGACTGAGCAGAGCCAGGGAGAGAACCCAGGAGTCCTGGCTCCAGCCCCCTCACTCTAACCCACTAAATCCCATTCCCCTCCCAGAGACAGGGAGAGAACCCAGGAGTCCTGGCTCCCAGCCCCCCCTGCTCTAACCCACTACACCCCACTCCCCGCCCAGAGACAGGGAGAGAACCCAGGAGTCCTGGCTCCCAACCCTCCTACTCTAATGCCTAGACCCCACTTCCCTCCCATAATCCCGGTTCCCAGCCCTCTCCCCCACCCCCCGCTCTATCCCACTACCCCCATTTCCCCTGGTGCGATGGTTCAGGAAGCTGAGCAGCCGGACGCTGGGTCTTGGATTCGGGGGGTGATTCCATTTGGAAAGGTCTGAGGGAAGGCGGCAAGACGGGGCCTGGAGAACTCGGGGTGGGACGGAGCCCCATCCCGGGGCAGCTCTCACACGCCGCATCCTTCTACGTACTGCCACAGATCCTGGCCTTGGCAGTACGACGTCCAGGCCACCCTGGCGGAGGAGAGAAAAAGAATCAGTCGCTACCAAGCCGAGGTGCCTCATTAAACACACCCGAGGGGTTACAGGCTCCGGCCTTGGGCAGGCGAGACCCCGGTTATTCTGCCACAGACTCTGCTGCTCTGTGCCTCGGTTTCCCCTCCTGTGAAATGGGGGCACTTGCAACCCCATCTCCCGGGGGGCTGGGCTGAAGGAAAATGGTTAAGCCAGATAAGGAGCTGAGAAATTAGCTCCTAGTCGCACTGCCCGTTATGGAGCAGGGCCCAGCCCGCAGACATCTAGTCAGGCTGCCAAAAATCAGATTAGCAAAAACCCGCACCAAACAAACAAACAAACAAACAAAACACCTTGAGGTTTGCAGACAAACCACCAGAGTCACCAAAAAATCATGCTAAGCAAAATAAATAAATAAATAAACCCAAAACACCATCGTTATGCAGAAAAATCGTGAAATGAGCAAAATAAACTGATGAGGTTTGCAAAAAAATGTCATGAGTTTAGCAAAAGAAAATTAAAAAGAATAATGGAAAAACTGAGACTCACCAAAAAAGACACGAGAGTTTCAGAAAAATCATGAGATTAGCAAAAAAAAAAAAAAAAAGACTGCAAGAGATTCACATGAAAATAGTGAGATTAGCAAAAATAAACACTCATAAGATCTGCAGAAAAATCATGAAGGTTTTGGGGGTATTTTTCTTACAGTGCTTCATTTTCGGGTCCTTTTCTTAGTTTCCTGGCGTGTGCAAGTGTCTGGGGGGGGGCTGAACCAGCTGTTTTCTCATGCACATCTGGGGCAGGGGAGGTGTCTCTGCCAAGACGTAGCTGGGAATTGTTTGGGCTCTTTGCTCACGGGTGTCGGGGCGGATCTAGGGTCTGAGCCTGTTGGGTGATGCTCAGCTCACGGTTTCCAGATTTCTAGCTTTCAAAAAAGCCGAGATTCTCTTCTACACAAGACTCCAGGATCTCCCCATGTCCCCCCCCCTCGCGCCCCCCAGGCAGCCCCCACTTACCAGGCGCTCATGCCGTTGGAGTCCTGGGCAATGATCTTGGCGCATTCAACGTCCGCTGAAAGGTTGTTGCTCAGCAAGTCTGGGGGGGGGATGGAGGATGGGTGAGTGGGGGGGAGCAGAGCAGGGGGGTTCCCTGTTCCCCCCTTGATCCCTCCCACCCCAAACCCACCCACCCCATTTATCACACAGGTGACATTTCCACCCGTACGGATCTCAGATTAGCCAAATGAAATACATGCACTGAGATGCAGCCACATCTGGGAGGGCATCTGGGGAACAGCCGCGCATAACACTGCATGGGGATGGCTGAGATGCAGCCACCTCTGGGGAAGGGAAGCTGGGGAACAGCCGTGCATAACACTGCATGGGGTTGGCTGAGAGGCAGCCACCTCTGGGGCGGGACAGCTGGGGAACAGCCCGACAAGGCTCCCTCCAAGAGAGAGGCTCTCTCCCCCGGCCTCACCGCTGCAGGGAATTTGGCAGATGTTGGAGCTGTACTCGTCCCCGTTCTGGCACCAGTAGCGGCTGTTGATCTGGAAGATGCCGAAGTCGGTGCTGCCGTCCCAGCTGTTGTAGTTGGTGGCCTGGGTGTTGTAGCTGCTCTCGTGCGCGGCCATGCAGACCCCTGAGTCAGAGAGAGGGAGCTCAGCTTGTTATGGCGGGGAAGGGTCAGCAGGTGGCGCTGTGACACACCCCCGCGGGCGAGCTTGGAGACGCACTGCTTGTTGTCAGCACGGCGGGGTATTTATAGAGGGCGCTGTGGCAAGCAGAGCCAGTCTCGGCCTGGTGCCCTTTGGGCAAGGTGGGTCGCTCCGAAATCAGGACACCTCGTGCCCAGCTGTGCGGGCTGGGATCTGACAGACGGCGGACGTGGCAACCGGCTCTGCTCCAAGACTGGGGCGCAGGATGGAAAAAACTCGGCTCGCAGGAAAATGCGGTAAATGCCGGTAAACGCCATTTTCACCGGAGACCCGCAAAGCGAGGCCGAAATATTTCCAGCCGTGCTAACAAAAGCAAAGTCAGGACCATGCGGCCGGCTAGGGTAGGGTGACCAGATGTCCCGATCTTATAGGGACAGTCCCGATTTTTGGGTCTTTTTCTTATATAGGCTCCTATTACCCACCACCCCCCGTCCTGATTTTTCACACTTGCTGTCTGGTCCCCTTATGCAGCAAGTGTGAAAAATCGGGAAGTGGGTGGGGGGTAATCGGAGCCTATCTAAGGAAAAGCCCCAGATATCGGGATTGTCCCTGTAAAATCAGGACGTCTGGTCACCCTACGGCCTGCGGACAGAGGAGCATTTTGACACGGGAGGGCGACCGTTTGCGGTTTAACGGCTATGACGCTTAAACTTGTCGACTGGCAGCGTCTAGTGTCGTAAAATAATTCTCACGTGGCCGCCCCCTCGACCAGCCCTACGACTTCCCGCCACTCTGACGATTTCAATCGAGCCAAACGGAAACGCAACGGTGAAACCCCATCACGGGGACAATTGGGTGCGACAGTGAAAATGTAAATGGATACAAGTCGGACCCCCAAAATGCGTCAAACGCGCCATTTCGAGCAGCTGGGAAAACGTCAGTGGACGAACGGCCAAAACACGCTTGAAACAATTTTGTGCAACTGTGAACATTGAAACGGCTACAAATGGGGAAAAAAATGCGACACCCCCCCAGCTCTGTGCAGCTGTGAATATCTAAGCGGAGGAACAATTCTTAACACACAGTTTTGCACAACTATCAACATTTAAATGGACAGAGCGAGAAAAAGCAGCAGCGAGTCCTGTGGCACCGCATAGACTAACAGACGTATCGGAGCAGGAGCTTTCGGGGGTGAACACCCCTGCGTCGGATGCGTCTGCACCCACGAAAGCTCCTGCTCCGATACGTCTGTTAGTCTATGCGGTGCCACAGGACTCACTGCTGCTTTTACAGATCCAGACGCACACGGCCTCCCCCTCTGATACCGAGCGAGAAAAAAGGCTTAAAACCCAGAATTTCATGCAACTGGGAACATTTAAATGGATCAACATGGCGGGGGGGGGGTGCTTAAAACCCGTAATTTTGCACAACTGTGCAGATGTAAATGGGTTTTTTGAAAATCAGGGAAAAGAGGCTTCAAGAGACCCAGTGCTCGGACCCGGCGACAGTATAAAACCCCTAAACGCCGGTGTCTGCCGGGCCTCGTTTTGCTGGTTCTCAGAGGTCACCGGGTGACAATCAGAGTTTCCGGTCGCTAAATGATCACACACACCCCCCTCCCCCGGTGAGAACCCTACCGCTGCGGAGCTGCACAGAGATGCTGCAGCCCCCCCACCGGGGCAGTGGGAGGCGGCGCGGGCCGGGCCGGGGCGGAGGAGCCGGGGGCCGGGGGCGCCGGGGGCAGGAGGGGTCACTCACAGTTGGCCAGGCTGTAGCCCATGTAGCCGCCCAGGCCCAGCTGCTGCAGCGTCTGAGCCAGCTGGCAGCGGGAGTAGTACATGCCGAGGCCGCCCGGCACCAGGCAGCCCAGCAGCGCGAGCAACGCAAGAGCCTTCATCTCCGCAGGGCGAGGGGCAGCAGAGCTGGGCAGTGGGGACGGGGCACCGGCCGCCCCGGCTTTATCTAGCCCCAGGCGCTGCCCACGCCCCTGGCCAAGGTCACCCCCCCCGCCCCCCAGCGCCGAGAACAACAAGGGCATCTCGGGTATGGCCGGGAGCCAGGACTCCTGGGTTCTCTCCCCAGCTCTCGGAGGGGAGTGGGGGCTGGTGGTTAGAGCAGGGGGGCCGGGAGCCAGGACTCCTGGGTTCTCTCCCCAGCTCTCGGAGGGGAGTGGGGGCTGGTGGTTAGAGCAGGGGGGCCGGGAGCCAGGACTCCTGGGTTCTCTCCCCAGCTCTGAGAAAGGAGTGGGGGCTGGTGGGTTGAAGCAGGGAGGCTGGGAGCCAGGACTCCTGGGTTCTCTCCCCGGCTCTGGGAGGGGAGTGGGGGCTGGTGGGTTAGACCAGGGGGGCTGGGAGCCAGGACTCCTGGGTTCTCTCCCCGGCTCTGGGAGGGGAGTGGGGGCTGGTGGGTTAGAGCGAGGGGGCCGGGAGCCAGGACTCCTGGGTTCTCTCCCAGCTCTGGGAAGGAAGTGGAGCTAGTGGTTAGACCAGGGGGCCGGGAGCCAGGACTCCTGGGTTCTCTCCCAGCTCTGGGAAGGGAGTGGGGCTAGTGGTTAGAGCAGGGGGGCCGGGAGCCAGGACTCCTGGGTTCTCTCCCAGCTCTGGGAAGGGAGTGGGGCTAGTGGTTAGAGCAGGGGGGCTGGGAGCCAGGACTCCTGGGTTCTCTCCCTAGCTCTGAGAAAGGAGTGGGGGCTGGTGGGTTAGAGCAGGGAGGCTGGGAGCCAGGACTCCTGGGTACTCTCCCCAGCTCTGGGAGGGGAGTGGGGGCTGGTGGGTTAGAGCAGGGGGGCTGGGAGCCAGGACTCCTGGGTTCTCTCCCCGGCTCTGGGAGGGGAGTGGGGTCTGGTGGGTTAGAAGGGGGTGGCGGGAGCTAGGACTCCTGGGTTCTATCCATGGCTCTGGGAGGCAAGTGGGGACTTGTGGTTAGAACACAGGAGGGAGCCAGGACTCCTGGGTTCTATCCATAATATGCCACCTCCTTTCTGGGACTCGCAAGCTGGGTCCCCCGTCCGTCCTCCCGGAGCTGGACACATGCTCTGAGCCTCAGTTTCCCCAGAGAGAGGGGCTGCAGGGATGGATTAAAAAAGGGGGTGAGGCTGCTGGAAAGGCGGCTCTGCTGCCTGCACAGAAGCAGCCATTGCTGGGGAGAAGCAGAGGGGGTCCTGCCCCCCCTCCACCACAGCCCCGTCCCGGCAGGTGAGAGCTTTCCTGGCCGTTCTCCAGTCAACGCAAACAGGCTCTTATCTCCTCCAGGTACCGCGAGCCCCGGCCCAGCTAATCGGAGTCCGAGCGCCTGGTGCCATGTTTACAGGACACCCTGTGCCATTGCTGAGACCGGCACGCTGGGCTGGGAGGAAGGAACAGCATCGGGGGAGATCTGGGCCCCGTCGCGCCAGGCGCTGCACGAACCCACCCAGGGCCCCTGGGCAGAGCCCCAGAGCACACGGCAAAGGGGCTCGACGAGGGATCAGCCCAGGGCCGCAGGGAGCCGGGGAGAGAGAGCAAAGAGCAGCCGGGGGCCCCAGGACCCTGCCACGCCGCTGCTAACCCACTGCCAAGGCGCAACCCCCACTCCCGTGCCGGACCCCCAAGGGGTGATGCTGTGCGGGGGGGGGGGGGATGACTCCGGGACTGAGCCGCCAGGCCCCAGCGCCTCTCCGGGAGCTCCCGCGGCGAGGCCAAGCCAGGGCCAACTTCACCGTCGGTGCCAGAATTCGGGAACGCGGCAGAGCGTTGCTGGTGCAGAGCCAGATGGTGGGGGGGGGTGGATGCCAGCCCGGGGGCAAGACGGGGGCCGCACGCCCCTGCGCCCTGCCCGGGTGAAGGCCGGGAGCTCTGCTGCGGCCCCCGGGGGTTAGAACAGCAGAGATCAGGCTGCTCCGGAGGGACGGGGCCGGCCCAGCTGGGGAGCTGCCATCAAAAATCCAGGTGCAAGATAGGCCCCTGGGCCGGAGACAAGAGCCAGGGGAGCCTTCAGCCTGGGGGGTGGGCGCTGTGGGGGGGTGGCCCCTGTCCCGGGGCCAGATGGGAGCTGGCGCCCCCCAGAGGGGCCAGGCCCCTGCCCCATTCCCTGCCCCCCTGAGGCAGCCAGTCCCTGCCCTGTGTCAGGTGGGAGCCGGTGCCCCCTAGAGGGGCCAGGCCCCGCCCCATTCCCTGCCCCCCAAGCCAGCCAGTCCCTGCCTGGTGGTCAGATGGGAGCTGACGCCCCCTAGAGGGGACAGGCCCCATTCCCCAGCCCTTGTCAGCGGTGGGCACGTTCTCCGCGGGCGCTGCACCGGCTCTGCGCAGACAGCCGCCCACGCGGACCACCAGCTGGTTGAGCGGGGAAGGGGCCCGGGCAGCTGGACTGGCACGGTCAGAGCCCCCTAACAGGGACACTCAGACACGCCAGGCCCACGACAATGGACCAGCTCAGTGACTTTCCTCCCCCCCCCCCGCCACGGCCAGCCAGACGCCCCCTCCCCCTCGGCGACCCTGAGTTAGGTGCTGCCCCACTGCCGGGGTCAATCACCACCCTGTGCCTTGTACGGTCGGGTTGCTCCAAACATCTCATCCGCCCCCGTCCCCCAGAGCTTATCTCTCCGAGGGCGCAGGGGGCGTCCGCACCGTAGCTCGGTAGCGGGGGGATCCTGGCACGATCCCTCGGGGGGGGGGCGTGTTTACACGAGCGGCCGGTGCCTGGCCCCTCGTAGGAGCGTTTGTGGTTTTGCAACCCCCCGGTCTCGCCAAGTTCACGTCCCGGGCAGCGAACACGCGGCAGGGCCTGACCGGAGGCCTCCCGCCAGCCCTTTCCGACCAGGCCTCATATCGCAGGGTCCCCTGCTAGCCCCTGGCTCCCACCCCGCAGCCCCCGGCCCGGCAGAGGGGAGCGTCCCTGGCTGTTCTCTCGCCGGGCGCCGCGAGCCCCGGCCCAGCTCAGCGGAGGCCGAACGGCTGGGAACACCCTGTGCCAGCGCAGAGGCCGGCCCGGCTCATCGGTGAAGGTGTGAGAGACGCGCCCCCGCTGGAAACCCGCCCGGGGACGCCGAGGCCCCGGCCCCGTTTGCAGGCCGAGCAGTTGGCCACTTTGGAATAAACTCAACGGTCGCCACCTTTGTTTTCAGCCACTTGGTTTTTTTAATCACACTCAGCTGGAGGCACCGGCGAGCCCCCGGGTCACAGCTGGCATCAAACGCACGGGGCCGGGGGCCGGCGAACCGGGCAACCAGGCCGGCCCCGCGGGTGAGCAAGGGGCTTTTCGTTTGCAAGTCAGGGGCTCGTCTTCGGGACAGACAAGGAGCCAGGATCAAGCCCAGCCCGACAGGCCGAGCGCCCCCACGGGAACCCGGCGGCCGAGCGCGGCCATGGCAGGGCGGAAGGGACTGTCCCAAACCGACACGCTGGGGTGAAGCGAGGCAGCGACTGGTCTTCAGAGCCCTGCCACCGGAGCTAAGGAACCAGCAGCTGCTGGGGGGCAAACTCCCGTCGCCCCAGAGCCGAGGGGCAGACGGGGGGCGGGTGAAGTGAGCTGGGGGTGATCGGATGGGGCAGCCAACCTGCAGCCTGCCCAGGGTTTAAATAAATCTGGGCACCCCCCACCCCAGGTTGAGTCCTGCTGCCCGGTTCAGATCCACCTCCCCCACCCCGGCTCCCACGCTGGTACCCCCAGGCCAGGAAACCGGAGCCCCGGCCAGCTCCCCGAAACCCCAACTCTCTGCCATGCTGAATGGGAACTGACAGGAGTCCTGGCTCCCAGGCTCCCCTGCTCTAACCACCAGCCCCCACTCCCCTCCCAGAGCCGGGGAGAGAACCCAGGAGTCCTGGCTCCCAGCCCCCCCTGCTCTAACCCACTAGCCCCCACTCCCCTCCCAGAGCCGGGGAGAGAACCCAGGAGTCCTGGCTCCCAGGCTCCCCTGCTCTAACCACCAGCCCCCACTCCCCTCCCAGGGCCAGGGAGAGAACCCAAAAGCCCCCCTGCCCACTCCCCACAGCACGGCGCCCCCCGGCGTCCAGCCCTGACTGCCAGGGGAGAGCGCCCCCTGCCCAGCCCCCCACAGCACAGCACCCCCCAGCGCCCGCCCCTGACTGCTGGGGAGAGCGCCCCCTGCCCACTCCCCACAGCACGGCACCCCCCAGTGTCCAGCCCTGACTGCCAGGGGAGAGCGCCCCCTGCCCACAGCACAGCGCCCCCCAGCGCCGGGGGTTCTCACTACAGAACCGGGCCCCCCGGTGCCTCCTCCGAGGCAGCGGCCGCGGTGTTGAAGATCTTGGCCAGCAAGGAGCGGCTGGTCTGGGATTTCAGCTGGATCTCCTGGGCCTTGGCCAGCTGCCCACGGAGCCGGCGCCCGCCCGCGCCCGCCTTGCGCTGCTGGATCTCCTCCTCCGTGGGGCGCTGGACGAAGCCCCAGCTCTTCTCCTCGGCGGGGGCGGGGGCGGCGGCGGCCCGGCGGGTGAAGCGCTGGCTGGTCTCCACGCTCTGCAGGTAGAAGTTGGTCTCGCGCTTGGCCTGAGAGATCTCGACCCGCAGGCGCTGCTGCCGGACCTGCCGCTCATAGGCCAGGCGCTCGCTCAGGTGCGGCCACTTGAACCGGTGCAGGTACTGCGGGGACGGACGGACACGTCACTGCCTCTGACCGGCTGGACCCCGCACCCCACCCAGAGCCAGGGAGAGAACCCAGGAGTCCTGGCTCCCAGCCCCCCCTGCTCTAACCACCAGACCCCACTCCCCTCCCAGAGCCAGGGAGAGAACCCAGGAGTCCTGGCTCCCAGCCCCCCTGTGCTCTAACCACTACACCCCACTCCCCTCTCACAGCCAGGGAGAGAACCCAGGAGTCCTGGCTCCCAGCCTGGCCTCCACCCCGCTCTAAGCACCAGACCCTGCTCCCCTCCCAGAGCCGGTACCTTCATGTTCCACAGGTCGTAGCGGAAGCGGCTGCGCCGGCGGGTGCTCATGGGCGTGTTGTGCAGACTGGCGGCCACGAGCTTCGCCATGCGCTTGTCCCTGAACTCCACCCAGCCCTCCGTGTAGTTCTTGACCCTGGCGCCAGCTTTCTTCTTCCTCTTCTGGACGAACCGCTCTGGGGGGACGGAGAGATCAGCCCCTGCCATACCCCCCGCAAGGCCCTTCCAGCCACAGGCCCGCCCGGCGCGGGATGCAGCCACCTCTGGGGCGGGGCGGTTGGGGAACAGCCGCACATAACGCCGCAATATATTTTCAGCCAGGAAGTGAAGGGGAGCCCGATGTGCAACCGGAGCCACCGATTCCAGCTGAAGACGGGATTCCAGCTGAGGACGTCTGGGTTCGCGCCCCAAATATTAGGTGACAACCAGCAAGGGAGATTTAGTGACTGCAAAGGGTCAGGGCACGTCTGTGTGACTGACGTCCCCCTCTGCCCCTTCAAGTGCCCGGCCCTGCCTGCCAGGGGAGCGCACCCCCTGCCCAGCCCCCAACCCTGCTCCCCACAGCACAGCGCCCCCCAGAGCCCGGCCCCCTTCCCAGCCCCCCACCCACACGCCACTGACTCACCCTCGGGCTGCAGGAAGATGCGTCCGACCTCCCCGTAGACGCTGAGCAGGTTTCGGGCATGCCGGGCCCGGAAGCCGGGCGGGATGTGCCCTAGGTAGATGATGCCCGGCACGATCTTCTTACCCTGGGGGGGGTTGGGGGCACCAGGTGGGGGGCTCCCGTCCTCGTCTGCCTCCTGCCCGGCCCCCGGGGGGCTCCCATCCTCGTCTGCCGCCTGCCCGGCCCCCGGGGGGCTCCCGTCTTCGCCTGCCTCCTGCCCGGCCCCCGGGGGGCTTCCGTCTTCGCCTGCCTCCTGCCCGGCCCCCGGGGGGCTTCCGTCTTCGCCTGCCGCCTGTGGCTCCTCCAGCATCCCGGGCGCTGCCGCCTGTCAACAGGGAGGGGTTAGAGCCAGCCTCAGGCCACCCCTGACCTCCATGCCGCCCCCCATTGCCCAGCTCCACAGCCCCCCCATCCCTCTATGTTCCATCCCCATATCCCCCACAGCCCTTCACCCCATTCCCCACCCCGCAGCCCCCCTAGAGCCCACCCCTGCATGTCCCTGTCTCCACATCTCACCTCTCCTCCACCCCATTCCCCATCCCTACAGCGCCCCCATATTTCCCACCCTCCAGATCCCCTGCCCCCCCCACGCCCCAGCCTCCCGACCCTCCCGATCCCACGGGCTCTGCTGTCCTCCCCCCGCCCCACATGCTCCAGCACCCCCCAGCTCTGCCCCATCCACTCCCCCTTCCTCCCGCATCCCCCGGCCCCCCGCCGCTAGGTCCCACACGTCCCCCCCACACCTGATCTCATGCCCCCCCAGACGTCCCCCTCCGCCCTACACATCTCTCCCTCCGCCAGTCCCCCATCTCCCACGAGACCCCCCCCGCCGCCCTTCCCCCAACACCGCCCCCAACCTACCTCTCCCTCCGCCAGCCCCCTCCTCCCAGCTCCTCGAGCCCCCCCGCCTGCTGCTCCCGGAGACCGCCCAGCCCCCCCAGCCGTGACCCCAGCTCACTCGCGCCCCGCTGGCCTCACTTTACGGCCCGCGAGCCATGCGTAGAGCGACCGACCCGGAAACCAATGGCAGAGGGGGCGTGGTCAGAACGCTCAGGAGGAAATGGGGCAGAGCTAGGGCGGGGAAAGGGGCGGGGTGAGAACGCCCAGGAGGAAGCGGGGGCGGAGTCGGGGTGGGGTTAGAACGTCCAGGAGGAAGTGGGTGCGGAGCAGGGGCGGGGTTAGAACGTCCAGGAGGAAGCGGGGGCGGAGTCGGGGCGGGGTTAGAACGTCCAGGAGGAAGCGGGGGCGGAGCAGAGGCGGGGTTAGAACGTCCAGGAGGAAGCGGGGGCGGAGCCGGGGCGGGGTTAGAATGTCCAGGAGGCAGCGGGGGCGGAGTCGGGGCGGGGTTAGAACGTCCAGGGGAAAACGGGGGCGGGGCCAGGGCTGTGAGGGGCGTGGCTGGAGGAAGGAAGTGGGGGGGGCCGAAGGAGGACAGCGGGCTGGGGGAGGAATAACTGAGGGGGTCGGGCCAGGATAATGTGAACGCAGCCCTCCCCTGGCACCCTGACCTCTGGCCAGTCCCTGCCTCAGTTTCCCCATCTGCCAGGCAAGGGGAGGGGGGAAGCAGTCACGGCCTCACCCTGCCTCCCAGGGCGGTGGGAGGATCCAGACTGTGAGGGACTCGGCCATGGGGGGTGGACCCAGAGCCTAGAGGGCTCTTAAGCAGGCCCTGATCCGGAGGCTCGCCGTGGCAGCTGGACGGGCAGGGAGCGGAAATGGGGGTGCGGCGGGTCGCAGGGAGGGGGCGAATCAGGGGATGGGAGGGTTCGCCCTCTAATCAGACCAAGGCACGTCGGCCCTCGCGGGACGCACCAGCTGCAGAAAAGGCGAAACCGAATGTGCGAGGCAGGAACTGAGGAGGTGACAGCAGGCGCCCCCCCAACTCCCTGCTGACCTGATCTGGGGGAGACGGTCCCTGCCCCTGCTGAGATCGGGGCCCCGTCGCGCCGGGCGCTGCCCAGACACACAGACAGAGACAGGCCCTGCCCCAGCTGAGATCAGGGCCCCGTCACGCCAGGCGCTGCCCAGACACACAGACAGAGACAGGCCCTGCCCCAGCTGAGATCAGGGCCCCGTCGCGCCGGGCGCTGCCCAGACACACAGACAGGGACAGGCCCTGCCCCAGCTGAGATCAGGGCCCCGTCGCGCCGGGCGCTGCCCAGACACACAGACAGAGACAGGCCCTGCCCCAGCTGAGATCAGGGCCCCGTCGTGCCGGGCGCTGCCCAGACACACGGCGAGAGACAGGCCCTGCCCCAGCTGAGATCAGGGCCCCGTCGCGCCGGGCGCTGCCCAGACACACAGCGAGAGACAGGCCCTGCCCCAGCTGAGATCAGGGCCCCGTCGCGCCGGGCGCTGCCCAGACACACGGACAGAGACAGGCCCTGCCCCAGCTGAGATCAGGGCCCCGTCGTGCCGGGCGCTGCCCAGACACACGGCGAGAGACAGGCCCTGCCCCAGCTGAGATCAGGGCCCCGTCGCGCCGGGCGCTGCCCAGACACACGGCGAGAGACAGGCCCTGCCCCAGCTGAGATCAGGGCCCCGTCGCGCCGGGCGCTGCCCAGACACACGGACAGAGACAGGCCCTGCCCCAGCTGAGATCAGGGCCCCGTCGCGCCGGGCGCTGCCCAGACACACGGCGAGAGACAGGCCCTGCCCCAGCTGAGATCAGGGCCCCGTCGTGCCGGGCGCTGCCCAGACACACAGCGAGAGACAGGCCCTGCCCCAGCTGAGATCAGGGCCCCGTCGTGCCGGGCGCTGCCCAGACACACAGACAGAGACAGGCCCTGCCCCAGCTGAGATCAGGGCCCCGTCAGGCCAGGCGCTGCCAGACACACAGCGAGAGACAGGCCCTGCCCCAGCTGAGATCAGGGCCCCGTCAGGCCAGGCGCTGCCCGACACACAGACAGAGACAGGCCCTGCCCCAGCTGAGATCAGGGCCCCGTCGCGCCGGGCGCTGCCCAGACACACAGCGAGAGACAGGCCCTGCCCCAGCTGAGATCAGGGCCCCGTCGCGCCGGGCGCTGCCCAGACACCCAGACAGAGACAGGCCCTGCCCCAGCTGAGATCAGGGCCCCGTCGCGCTGGGCGCTGCCCAGACACACGGCGAGAGACAGGCCCTGCCCCAGCTGAGATCAGGGCCCCGTCACGCCGGGCGCTGCCCAGACACACAGACAGAGACAGGCCCTGCCCCAGCTGAGATCAGGGCCCCGTCGCGCCGGGCGCTGCCCAGACACACAGACAGAGACAGGCCCTGCCCCAGCTGAGATCAGGGCCCCGTCGGGCCGGGCGCTGCCCAGACACACAGACAGAGACAGGCCCTGCCCCAGCTGAGATCAGGGCCCCGTCGGGCCGGGCGCTGCCCAGACACACAGACAGAGACAGGCCCTGCCCCAGCTGAGATCAGGGCCCCGTCGGGCCGGGCGCTGCCCAGACACACAGACAGAGACAGGCCCTGCCCCAGCTGAGATCAGGGCCCCGTCGCGCCGGGCGCTGCCCAGACACACAGCGAGAGACAGGCCCTGCCCCAGCTGAGATCAGGGCCCCGTCGCGCCGGGCGCTGCCCAGACACACAGACAGAGACAGGCCCTGCCCCAGCTGAGATCAGGGCCCCGTCGGGCCGGGCGCTGCCCAGACACACAGACAGAGACAGGCCCTGCCCCAGCTGAGATCAGGGCCCCGTCGGGCCGGGCGCTGCCCAGACACACGGCGAGAGACAGGCCCTGCCCCAGCTGAGATCAGGGCCCCGTCGCGCCGGGCGCTGCCCAGACACACGGCGAGAGACAGGCCCTGCCCCAGCTGAGATCAGGGCCCCGTCGCGCCGGGCGCTGCCCAGACACACAGCGAGAGACAGGCCCTGCCCCAGCTGAGATCAGGGCCCCGTCGCGCCGGGCGCTGCCCAGACACACAGCGAGAGACAGGCCCTGCCCCAGCTGAGATCAGGGCCCCGTCGTGCCGGGCGCTGCCCAGACACACAGCGAGAGACAGGCCCTGCCCCAGCTGAGATCAGGACCCCGTCGCGCCGGGCGCTGCCCAGACACACAGACAGAGACAGGCCCTGCCCCAGATGAGATCAGGGCCCCGTCGCGCCGGGCGCTGCCCAGACACACAGAGACAGGCCCTGCCCCAGCTGAGATCAGGGCCCCGTCGCGCCGGGCGCTGCCCAGACACACAGACAGAGACAGGCCCTGCCCCAGCTGAGATCAGGGCCCCGTCGCGCCGGGCGCTGCCCAGACACACAGCGAGAGACAGGCCCTGCCCCAGCTGAGATCAGGGCCCCGTCGCGCCGGGCGCTGCCCAGACACACAGACAGAGACAGGCCCTGCCCCACCTGAGATCAGGGCCCCGTCGCGCCGGGCGCTGCCCAGACACACAGCGAGAGACAGGCCCTGCCCCAGCTGAGATCAGGGCCCCGTCAGGCCGGGCGCTGCCCAGACACACGGCGAGAGACAGGCCCTGCCCCAGCTGAGATCAGGGCCCCGTCGGGCCGGGCGCTGCCCAGACACACGGCGAGAGACAGGCCCTGCCCCAGCTGAGATCAGGGCCCCGTCGCGCCGGGCGCTGCCCAGACACACAGACAGAGACAGGCCCTGCCCCAGCTGAGATCAGGGCCCCGTCGCGCCGGGCGCTGCCCAGACACACAGCGAGAGACAGGCCCTGCCCCAGCTGAGATCAGGGCCCCGTCGCGCCGGGCGCTGCCCAGACACACGGCGAGAGACAGGCCCTGCCCCAGCTGAGATCAGGGCCCCGTCGGGCCGGGCGCTGCCCAGACACACAGACAGAGACAGGCCCTGCCCCAGCTGAGATCAGGGCCCCGTCAGGCCGGGCGCTGCCCAGACACACAGCGAGAGACAGGCCCTGCCCCAGCTGAGATCAGGGCCCCGTCGGGCCGGGCGCTGCCCAGACACACAGCGAGAGACAGGCCCTGCCCCAGCTGAGATCAGGGCCCCGTCGGGCCGGGCGCTGCCCAGACACACGGCGAGAGACAGGCCCTGCCCCAGCTGAGATCAGGGCCCCGTCGCGCCGGGCACTGCCAGACACACAGACAGAGACAGGCCCTGCCCCAGCTGAGATCAGGGCCCCGTCGTGCCGGGTGCTGCCAGACACACAGCGAGAGACAGGCCCTGCCCCAGCTGAGATCAGGGCCCCGTCGCGCCGGGCGCTGCCCAGACACACAGACAGAGACAGGCCCTGCCCCAGCTGAGATCAGGGCCCCGTCGCGCCGGGCGCTGCCCAGACACACAGACAGAAACAGGCCCTGCCCCAGCTGAGATCAGGGCCCCGTCGCGCCGGGCGCTGCCCAGACACACAGACAGAGACAGGCCCTGCCCCAGCTGAGATCAGGGCCCCGTCGCGCCGGGCGCTGCCCAGACACACAGACAGAGACAGGCCCTGCCCCAGTCCTTCCATGGTGATTGGCATTAATTACATCACCCTCCGTTCGTTCTTTATTAACCGAGTCCCGCGCCGGCCGTTCCGTTATCTTGCCCCGTGTCCAGAGAACGGGCCTGTAATTACCCGGGTCGTCCGATTCACCCCTTTTAAACACTGGCCAAACATTAGCTGTCTCTGGGCCTTCCCCAGAGCTCTGGGCTCCAGGATGTGTTGAAAACCAAGCCCCTTCTTCCACGCCTGTACAGCCCAGTCGGCATCTGCCCCATCCACCCCACGGCCAGACGCCAGGACTCTCTGCCCCCCTTTTCCAAAGGAGCTGGAGAGGATGCGGAGAAGAGTCCCAGAGACGGCCCCGGGGCTGGAGAAGACGCCTGGGTGGGGGAGATTGAAGCAGCGCGGGCTGGTTCCTGTGGGAGATCGGTCGCAAGGTGGGTGGATAGCGGCATCTAAGCACCTTCGCGGGGGCAGGGGGGGAATCCCTGGTGCCAGCTGGTCTCTAATCTAGAGGAGAAAGTCAGAGCGAGATCCAATGCCTGGGAGATAAAAGCCAGACAAACCCAGTTGCAAACAAGGCGTTAAGAACCTAAGAGCGGCCGCGGTGAGTCACATCATGATCCGTCTAGCCCAGCTCCCGTCCCCGACAGCGGCTCGTGCCAGAGCTTCAAGGGCAGCGCACAGAACAGGGCAATTCTGGAGAGATCCCCCCCCCCGTCTTCCACACCTGGCTTTTGCCCGTCGGAGATCTACCGTCATCCGGAGCCTGGGGTGGCTTCCTTGAGCATCTTGGCTGACAGCTATGGATGGATTAACCCTCCAGGAACTTCTCCAGTTCCTTTTCGAACCCCGCTATCCTTCTGGCCATCGCAACATCCCCCGGCAGTGAGTTCCACAGGTGAATTGTGCAGTGTGTGAAGAATTCTCTATTCGCCTTTTCCACACCCATCGACACCTCTCTCCTGTCCCCCCCGAGTCATCGCTCTTCGAAGCTAAACAGCCCTGAGCTTTCTAGTCTCTCCTTGGTTGGACGCCAGCCCCTCCGTCACCTTTGCTGCCCTTCTCGGAGCCTTTTCCGCTTCCGCCGGGCCCGTTCTGAGACGGGGCGACCAGAACTGGCCCCAGTCCCCAAGATGTGGGCGGCCCACGGATTCATACAGCGACATTGTATTTCCGAGCCCTTTCCCGCCGGTTCCTGAGCCTTTTTTTGACCGCTGCCGCGCGTGGGGCTGGCGTTCTCCAAGAATCAGTCCACAGGGAGGCCACGATCGTGCTCACGAGCGGCGGCAGCGGCTAATTTTGACCCCCTCGAATTATGTTGACGTGGCTCTTCGGAACCTTGAGTTTCGTCCGCCGTCGTGTGGCCTGGTTTGAGGCGACCCCCTTGCAGCTCTCCGCAGGCAGCGTCGGGCCTAACGCTGATAGTCTCGGCGGTTGGCCCCGGGCCTGGGGATGGGGAAGTGGTGGATTTGCCGTCTCCCGGCTGACCCAGGCTGGGAGAGCAGCGCCGAGCTAGTCCGGGAGAGGCGAGAGGCTCGGGGCCGGCTGGGAGGAGCTCCCCGGGATGGGGGGGTCCCCAAGCTCGTGGGACCCCGTTGGAGGAGGTGGGCCAGCGCCGGGGGTCCCGAAAGGATGGCACTGGCCACCCATCCCCAGAGGGAGCACAGAGCAGCAGTTTGGAGCTTTCACCAGTAGATGGTGCCCTGGCACCGCTGGCATCACCCCTCCTTCCCAGGCCCAGGGCAGGGACTGGCCAGGGACCTGGAGCTGGAAGCCAAGAGTGAAGTGCTGAGGGGAAACACAGGTGCAGTTGCCCTGAACTGTGACATGTCCACATGAACCAGAACTGGGGCAGGGGGGCGTATCCCAGCTCAAGAGATCACGCTGGGAGCCAGGACTCCTGGGTTCTCTCCCGGCTCTGGGAGGGGAGTGGGGTCTGGTGGTTAGAGTGGGGGGCTGGGAGCCAGGACTCCTGGGTTCTCTCCCGGCTCTGGGAGGGGAGCGGGGGCTGGTGGTTAGAGCAGGGGGGCTGGGAGCCAGGACACCTGGGTTCTCTCCCGGCTCTGGGAGGGGAGCGGGGTCTGGTGGTTAGAGCAGGGGGGCTGGGAGCCAGGACTCCTGGGTTCTCTCCCGGCTCTGGGAGGGGAGTGGGGTCTGGTGGTTAGAGTGGGGGGCTGGGAGCCAGGACTCCTGGGTTCTCTCCCGGCTCTGGGAGGGGAGCGGGGGCTGGTGGTTAGAGCAGGGGGGCTGGGAGCCAGGACTCCTGGGTTCTCTCCCGGCTCTGGGAGGGCAGTGGGGACTAGTGGGTGGAGCAGGGGGGCTGGGAGTCATGATTCTTGGGTTGATTGCCTCCCTGCTTCCCCTCAGCGAGGGCAGCGGGGCTGGGGAGGAGGCCGGCTCGCTCGGGCTGGGGACGAGCAACGGGATTACGCTGAGTGGGATTTCTCCTTCAGCCTGCATGAGGCTATAATCCCCTGGGCCATGCTGGCGGGAGATGGAGGAGATTATCTGGGTGGGGGTGCGCGGCGGCTCCGGCCTGGCACAGAGACCCCCGCGGAGGACTGGGCTGGGCTGGCCTAAAAGCCATCGGGGGGGTCAGGGGTCAGATAGCGAAGTGAAGGACGAGACTGAACCGGCCGGGGGTCCCCTGAGGCTGGGAATGACACGGATGATGGGCTGGGTGAGCAGGGCCAGGCCTCTGTGGTCCATCCACTCCTATGGCCCGATGGGCCCACGGACCATCGTCTGCCCCCTGCCTGCAGCCCCGGATCAGACCCGGGGGCCCGGCCAGCCCGGTTCCCCACCCCTGGGCCCTGGACTGGACCCAGGGGCCGATCAGCCTGGTACCAGAGAGCGAGAGGGGGGTGTATGGAGAGAGAGCGAAAGACAGAGGGTTGTGTATGGGATAGATAGAGCGAGTGTGTGGGGATCGGGGGGATGGATAGCTAGGCAGGCAGGCAGGCTGGGCTGCGTGGGGCCGGAGGGGGATAGATAGAGGGAGTGTGTGGGGATAGATGGGGGGGGATGGATAGCTAGGCAGGCAGGCAGGCTGGGCTGCGTGGGGCCGGATGGGGATAGATAGAGGGAGTGTGTGGGGATAGATGGGGGGGATGGATAGCTAGACAGGCAGGCTGGGCTGCGTGGGGCCGGAGGGGGATAGATAGAGGGAGTGTGTGGGGATAGATGGGGGGATGGATAGCTAGGCAGGCAGGCCGGGCTGCGTGGGGGTGGATGGGGATAGATAGAGGGAGTGCGTGGGGATAGATGGGGGGGATGGATAGCTAGGCAGGCAGGCAGGCCGGGCTGCGTGGGGCTGGATGGGGATAGATAGAGGGAGTGTGTGGGGATAGATGGGGGGATGGATAGCTAGGCAGGCAGGCAGGCAGGCCGGGCTGTGTGGGGCCGGAGGGGGATAGATAGAGGGAGTGTGTGGGGATAGATGGGGGGGATGGATAGGTAGGCAGGCAGGCAGGCCGGGCTGTGTGGGGCCGGAGGGGGATAGATAGAGGGAGTGTGTGGGGATAGATGGGGGGATGGATAGCTAGACAGGCAGGCCGGGCTGTGGGGGCCGGAGGGGGATAGATAGAGGGAGTGTGTGGGGATAGATGGGGGGGATGGATAGCTAGACAGGCAGGCAGGCCGGGCTGCGTGGGGCTGGATGGGGATAGATAGAGGGAGTGTGTGGGGATCGGGGGGATGGATAGATAGGCAGGCAGGCAGGCAGGCCGGGCTGCGTGGGGCTGGATGGGGTTAGATAGAGGGAGTGCGTGGGGATAGATGGGGGGATGGATAGCTAGGCAGGCAGGCAGGCCGGGCTGCGTGGGGCTGGATGGGGATAGATAGAGGGAGTGTGTGGGGATAGATGGGGGGATGGATAGCTAGGCAGGCAGGCAGGCCGGGCTGCGTGGGGCCGGAGGGGGATAGATAGAGGGAGTGTGTGGGGATAGATGGGGGGATGGATAGCTAGGCAGGCAGGCAGGCCGGGCTGTGTGGGGCCGGAGGGGGATAGATAGAGGGAGTGTGTGGGGATAGATGGGGGGGATGGATAGCTAGGCAGGCAGGCAGGCCGGGCTGCGTGGGGCCGGAGGGGGATAGATAGAGGGAGTGTGTGGGGATAGATGGGGGGATGGATAGCTAGGCAGGCAGGCAGGCCGGGCTGCGTGGGGCCGGAGGGGGATAGATAGAGGGAGTGTGTGGGGATAGATGGGGGGATGGATAGCTAGGCAGGCAGGCAGGCCGGGCTGTGTGGGGCCGGAGGGGGATAGATAGAGGGAGTGTGTGGGGATAGATGGGGGGGATGGATAGGTAGGCAGGCAGGCAGGCCGGGCTGCGTGGGCCGGATGGGGATAGATAGAGGGAGTGTGTGGGGATCGGGGGGATGGATAGCTAGGCAGGCAGGCAGGCTGGGCTGCGTGGGGCCGGATGGGGATAGATAGAGGGAGTGTGTGGGGATAGATGGGGGGGATGGATAGCTAGGCAGGCAGGCAGGCTGGGCTGCGTGGGGCCGGATGGGGTTAGATAGAGGGAGTGTGTGGGGATAGATGGGGGGATGGATAGCTAGACAGGCAGGCAGGCCGGGCTGCGTGGGGCCGGAGGGGGATAGATAGAGGGAGTGTGTGGGGATAGATGGGGGGATGGATAGCTAGGCAGGCAGGCCGGGCTGCGTGGGGCCGGATGGGGATAGATAGAGGGAGTGTGTGGGGATAGATGGGGGGATGGATAGCTAGGCAGGCAGGCAGGCCGGGCTGCGTGGGGCCGGATGGGGATAGATAGAGGGAGTGTGTGGGGATAGATGGGGGGATGGATAGCTAGGCAGGCAGGCAGGCCGGGCTGCGTGGAGCCGGAGGGGGATAGATAGAGGGAGTGTGTGGGGATAGATGGGGGGATGGATAGCTAGGCAGGCAGGCCGGGCTGTGTGGGGCCGGAGGGGGATAGATAGAGGGAGTGTGTGGGGATAGATGGGGGGGATGGATAGCTAGGCAGGCAGGCAGGCCGGGCTGCGTGGGGCCGGATGGGGATAGATAGAGGGAGTGTGTGGGGATAGATGGGGGGGATGGATAGCTAGGCAGGCAGGCAGGCCGGGGTGCGTGGAGCCGGATGGGGATAGATAGAGGGAGTGTGTGGGGATAGATGAGGGGATGGATAGCTAGGCAGGCAGGCCGGCCTGCGTGGGGCCGGAGGGGGATAGATAGAGGGAGTGCGTGGGGATAGATGGGGGGGATGGATAGCTAGGCAGGCAGGCAGGCCGGGCTGCGTGGGGCCGGATGGGGTTAGATAGAGGGAGTGTGTGGGGATAGTTGGGGGGGATGGATAGCTAGGCAGGCAGGCAGGCAGGGCTGCGTGGGGCCGGATGGGGATAGATAGAGGGAGTGTGTGGGGATAGATGGGGGGGATGGATAGCTAGGCAGGCAGGCAGGCCGGGCTGCGTGGGGCCGGATGGGGTTAGATAGAGGGAGTGTGTGGGGATAGATGGGGGGATGGATAGCTAGGCAGGCAGGCAGGCCGGGCTGCGTGGGGCCGGATGGGGTTAGATAGAGGGAGTGTGTGGGGATAGATGGGGGGATGGATAGCTAGGCAGGCAGGCCGGGCTGCGTGGGGCCGGAGGGGGATAGATAGAGGGAGTGTGTGGGGATAGATGGGGGGGATGGATAGCTAGGCAGGCAGGCAGGCCGGGCTGCGTGGGGCCGGATGGGGATAGATAGAGGGAGTGTGTGGGGATAGATGGGGGGATGGATAGCTAGGCAGGCAGGCCGGGCTGCGTGGGGCCGGATGGGGATAGATAGAGGGAGTGTGTGGGGATCGGGGGGATGGATAGCTAGGCAGGCAGGCAGGCCGGGCTGCGTGGGGCTGGATGGGGTTAGATAGAGGGAGTGTGTGGGGATAGATGGGGGGATGGATAGCTAGGCAGGCAGGCCGGGCTGCGTGGGGCTGGATGGGGATAGATAGAGGGAGTGTGTGGGGATAGATGGGGGGATGGATACCAAGGCAGGCAGGCCGGGCAGTGTGGGGCCGGATGGGGATAGATAGAGGGAGTGTGTGGGGATAGAGGGGGGGATGGATAGCTAGGCAGGCAGGCAGGCTGGGCTGCGTGGGGCCGGATGGGATTAGATAGAGGGAGTGTGTGGGGATAGATGGGGGGGATGGATAGCTAGGCAGGCAGGCCGGGCTGCGTGGGGCCGGATGGGGATAGATAGAGGGAGTGTGTGGGGATAGATGGGGGGGTTGGATAGCTAGGCAGGCAGGCCGGGCTGTGTGGGGCCGGATGGGGATAGATAGAGGGAGTGTGTGGGGATCGGGGGGATGGATAGCTAGGCAGGCAGGCCGGGCTGCGTGGGGCCGGAGGGGGATAGATAGAGGGAGTGTGTGGGGATAGATGGGGGGATGGATAGCTAGGCAGGCAGGCAGGCCGGGCTGCGTGGGGCCGGAGGGGGATAGATAGAGGGAGTGTGTGGGGATAGATGGGGGGGATGGATAGCTAGGCAGGCAGGCAGGCTGGGCTGCGTGGGGCCGGAGGGGGATAGATAGAGGGAGTGTGTGGGGATAGATGCGGGAGATGGATAGCTAGGCAGGCAGGCAGGCCGGGCTGCGTGGGGCCGGATGGGGTTAGATAGAGGGAGTGTGTGGGGATAGATGGGGGGATGGATAGCTAGGCAGGCAGGCAGGCCGGGCTGCGTGGGGCCGGATGGGGTTAGATAGAGGGAGTGTGTGGGGATAGATGGGGGGATGGATAGCTAGGCAGGCAGGCCGGGCTGTGTGGGGCCGGATGGGGATAGATGGGGGGATGGATAGCTAGGCAGGCAGGCAGGCCGGGCTGCGTGGGGCCGGATGGGGTTAGATAGAGGGAGTGTGTGGGGATAGATGGGGGGATGGATAGCTAGGCAGGCAGGCCGGGCTGTGTGGGGCCGGAGGGGGATAGATAGAGGGAGTGTGTGGGGATAGATGGGGGGATGGATAGCTAGGCAGGCAGGCCGGGCTGCGTGGGGCCGGATGGGGATAGATAGAGGGAGTGTGTGGGGATCGGGGGGATGGATAGCTAGGCAGGCAGGCAGGCCGGGCTGCGTGGGGCTGGATGGGGTTAGATAGAGGGAGTGTGTGGGGATAGATGGGGGGATGGAGAGTTAGGCAGGCAGGCCGGGCTGCGTGGGGCCGGAGGGGGATAGATAGAGGGAGTGTGGGGATAGATGGGGGGGATGGATAGCTAGGCAGGCAGGCAGGCCGGGCTGTGTGGGGCCGGATGGGGTTAGATAGAGGGAGTGTGTGGGGATAGATGGGGGGGATGGATAGCTAGGCAGGCAGGCCGGGCTGCGTGGGGCCGGATGGGGATAGATAGAGGGAGTGTGTGGGGATAGATGGGGGGATGGATAGCTAGGCAGGCAGGCAGGCCGGGCTGTGTGGGGCCGGAGGGGGATAGATAGAGGGAGTGTGTGGGGATAGATGGGGGGGATGGATAGCTAGGCAGGCAGGCAGGCTGGGCTGCGTGGGGCGGGCCGGAGGGGGATAGATAGAGGGAGTGTGTGGGGATAGATGGGGGGGATGGATAGCTAGACAGGCAGGCCGGGCTGCGTGGGGCCGGAGGGGGATAGATAGAGGGAGTGTGTGGGGATAGATGGGGGGGATGGATAGCTAGGCAGGCAGGCAGGCTGGGCGGCGGGGGGCCGGAGGGGGATAGATAGAGGGAGTGTGTGGGGATAGATGGGGGGGATGGATAGCTAGACAGGCAGGCCGGGCTGCGTGGGGCCGGAGGGGGATAGATAGAGGGAGTGTGTGGGGATAGATGGGGGGATGGATAGCTAGGCAGGCAGGCAGGCTGGGCTGCGTGGGGGTGGATGGGGATAGATAGAGGGAGTGTGTGGGGATAGATGGGGGGGATGGATAGCTAGGCAGGCAGGCAGGCCGGGCTGCGTGGGGCGGGATGGGGATAGATAGAGGGAGTGTGTGGGGATAGATGGGGGGATGGATAGCTAGGCAGGCAGGCAGGCCGGGCTGCGTGGGGCCGGAGGGGGATAGATAGAGGGAGTGTGTGGGGATAGATGGGGGGATGGATAGCTAGGCAGGCAGGCAGGCCGGGCTGCGTGGGGCCGGATGGGGATAGATAGAGGGAGTGTGTGGGGATAGATGGGGGGATGGATAGCTAGGCAGGCAGGCAGGCCGGGCTGCGTGGGGCCGGAGGGGGATAGATAGAGGGAGTGTGTGGGGATAGATGGGGGGATGGATAGCTAGGCAGGCAGGCCGGGCTGCGTGGGGCCGGAGGGGGATAGATAGAGGGAGTGTGTGGGGATAGATGGGGGGATGGATAGCTAGGCAGGCAGGCAGGCTGGGCTGCGTGGGGCCGGAGGGGGATAGATAGAGGGAGTGTGTGGGGATAGATGGGGGGGATGGATAGCTAGGCAGGCAGGCAGGCTGGGCTGCGTGGGGCTGGATCGCGATAGAGCTAGGGAGTGAGGGGGGATAGATGGGGGGGATGGATAGCTAGGCAGGCAGGCAGGCCGGGCTGTGTGGGGCCGGATGGGGATAGATAGAGGGAGTGTGTGGGGATAGATGGGGGGGATGGATAGCTAGGCAGGCAGGCCGGGTTGCGTGGGGCCGGAGGGGGATAGATAGAGGGAGTGTGTGGGGATAGATGGGGGGGATGGATAGCTAGGCAGGCAGGCAGGCAGGCCGGGCTGCGTGGGGCCGGAGGGGGATAGATAGAGGGAGTGTGTGGGGATCGGGGGGATGGATAGCTAGGCAGGCAGGCAGGCCGGGCTGCGTGGGGCCGGATGGGGATAGATAGAGGGAGTGTGTGGGGATAGATGGGGGGATGGATAGCTAGGCAGGCAGGCAGGCTGGGCTGCGTGGGGCCGGATGGGGATAGATAGAGGGAGTGTGTGGGGATAGATGGGGGGATGGATAGCTAGGCAGGCAGGCAGGCTGGGCTGCGTGGGGCCGGAGGGGGATAGATAGAGGGAGTGTGTGGGGATAGATGGGGGGATGGATAGCTAGGCAGGCAGGCAGGCTGGGCTGCGTGGGGCCGGATGGGGATAGATAGAGGGAGTGTGTGGGGATAGATGGGGGGATGGATAGCTAGGCAGGCAGGCAGGCCGGGCTGCGTGGGGCCGGATGGGGATAGATAGAGGGATTGTGTGGGGATAGATGGGGGGATGGATAGCTAGGCAGGCAGGCAGGCCGGGCTGCGTGGGGCCGGATGGGGATAGATAGAGGGAGTGTGTGGGGATAGATGGGGGGATGGATAGCTAGGCAGGCAGGCCGGCCGGGGTGCGGGGGGCCGGATGGGGATAGATAGAGGGAGGGAGTGTGTGGGGATAGATGGGGGGGATGGATAGCTAGGCAGGCAGGCAGGCCGGGCTGCGTGGGGCAGGATCGGGATAGATAGAGGGAGTGTGTGGGGATAGATGGGGGGGATGGATAGCTAGGCAGGCAGGCAGGCCGGGGTGCGTGGGGCCGGATGGGGATAGATAGAGGGAGTGT